>NC_073239.2:36750000-36877500 GCF_029281585.2 Gorilla gorilla gorilla
TATAGAAGCTGCAGAAAGTTATCCAGAATATCTGGCTAAGATCATTGATAAAGATGGCTATGCTAAACAACGGATTTTCAATATAGATGAAACAGCTTTCTGTTGGAAGAAGACGCTGTCTAGGATTTTGATAGCTAGAGAGGAGAAACCAATGTCTGATTTCAAAACTTCAAAAAACAGGCTGATTCTTCTGTTAAAGGCTAATGTAGCTGTTGATTTTAAGTTGAGGCTAATGCTCATTTACCATTCCAAAAATCCAAGGCCTTTATGAATTACAATAAATCTACTCTGCCTGTGCTCTGTAAATGGAACAGCAAAGCTTGAATGACAGCACATTTGTCTACAGCATGGTTTACTGGATATTTGAAGACCACTGCTGAGAATTGCTGCTCAGAAAAAAAAGATTCATTTGAAAACATTACTGCTCATTGACAATGAACCTAGTTATTCAAGAGCTCTGCCAGAGATGTGCAATCCAATTAATGTTGTTTTCCTGCGTGCTGATTTAACATCCATTCTGCAGCCCATGGAGCAAGGAGTAATTTTCATTTTCAATCTTATTACTTAAGAAATTTTATAAGGCTATAGCTACCATAGGGACAATGATTTCTCTGATGGATTTGGGCAAAGTAAACTTAAAACTTGCAGGAAATAATTCGCCATTTTCGATGCCACTAAGAACATTTATGATTCATGGGAGGAGATCAAAACATCAACATTAACAGGAGTTTGGAAGAAGCTGATTCCAGTCCTCATGGATTACTTTGAAGAGTTCAAGACTTCCATGGAGAAGACTTCCCATGAAGAAGGCTTTCCATGGAGAAAGTAATTGCAAATGTGGTAGAAATAGCAAGAGATCTAGAATTAGAAGAGAGTCCTGAAGATGTGACTGAATTGCTGCAATATCATGACAAAACTTTAAAACATGAGAAGCTGCTTCTTATGAATGAGCAAATAAAGTGTTTTCTTTGGGGGGTGGTGGGAATGGAACCTCCTGGAGAGGATGCTGTGAACACTGTTGAAATGACAACAAGGGATTTAGAATATTCCATAAATGTAGGTGATAAAGTAGCAGCAAGGTTTAAGATGATTGGCTCCAATTTTGAAATAAGTTGTAATTTGGGTTGTATGCTATCAAATAGCATCATATACTACAAATAAATAGTTTGTGAAATAAGGAGTCAGTTGATGTGGCAAATTTTATTATTGTCTTATTTTAAGAAATTGCCACATCCATTGCAACTGTCAGCAACCAATTCCCTGATCAGTCAGCACTCATCAACATTGAGGCAAGACTGTCCACTGGCAAAAAGATTACATTTTGTTAAAGGCTCAGATAACCATTAACACTTTTAAAAATTAGGGTATGTGTGTTTTTTATCCATAACGCTATTACATACTTAATAGACCACAGTAAAGTATAAACATAACTTTTATATGTACTAGGAAACCAAAAAAATTGTGACTCACTTTATTGTGAAATTCACTTTATTGCAGTGGTCTGGAACCAAACCAGCAATATCTCTCAGGTGTCCCTGTACTGCGAATTACGAGAAACATGGACTCAGCTTCAGATTGTTTGTGCTTGTTTTTTCAAATCCTCTGTGTTACCATTGTTCACAGTGAGGAGCTTGTGCATTGTGTATTTGTGTACAGATGTGGTGGTTTAGAAGTAAATAGTAAAGTGATTTAGTCCTAATGTATTACTTCTATTTGGATGTAAAGTTTAACACTAAATCATTGTTACTCAGTTTTTTAGACAATGTTCATAGAATCTAGAGTGATCGAAAGTGGTCAACAACAATTAAATGATTAGTATGTGCCAGGCTCCATTCTAAGTGTTTCATATACATTAATTTTTTTAATGCTTATAACAATACCATGATGTAAGTGCTATTTTTTTCTTCATGTTGCATGTAAGGAAACTGTGACATTCAAATAGTTAATGACGTATTCATGGTTACACAGCTAACATGGATGAGAGCTAGTATTCAAGCTGAGTTAGTTTGACACCAGAACCTGGGCTTATACCAATACACCATATTGTCTCAAAAATTAAATTGCTATATATTTACAGCCAAAGTATTAACTATTGATTGAATTTGTATGGTCCATATGAGTGGGTTTGGGGATATGATTCAACAAGTATGTTGGGATCATCCCTCTGTGTTACAATGAACTGCATTATTTTCTCATACAGAATGAATGCCCTATATCTAGAGAGTTTACAATCTAGAGAGACATGATTATCAAACAAAAAATAGCAAATGAGCCATGTGAGAAAACATGTAATTTGGTACAAGGTATATGCAAAATGTCTTAAGAGGTTCAGAAAAACAGAGATCAATTTCAAGTGACACTTTTAGATATGACTTCAGGCTTGGTTGTATTATCTTCAAAACACTTATAAAAACCAATTTTTATGGTAAGCAAACAAAAAAGAATGAGGAGTAGAAAATGTGTGAGCATCTATAAAAGGAAAAGAATGAAGAGCAGTGCATATCAAGAGTGATATGTTTAGAAAGGAGACTGGATTAAGATATTTAGATGAGTAGGAAGTGACTGGTTTCCTTTCTCCAATGACCTGTAATTCTCTCCTTGTTTGCATTCTACCTCAGTTTTCTGTCAAAATATTGTATTATCATCATCCAAACGTAACTGCCTCTATTGTTTTCATATCTTAGATTTTTTGAGAAATGGATAATGGTAACAAATTAGAGAAAATAAAGATGATGTAAGGTTCCTGTAGGTCAACCTGTAGGAACAGACTGAATGGGTACTCAATGACAGGCTGTGGCCCTGGAGGAGGCTGCATGGGTGGCCACACCTGCCTTACAGGGTTGTGTTGCATGCTTGTCATGTAAAGGAGCAAGAATTTTGCTTTTGAGACTTTTATAACAGCAGTAACAATAACTAGATATACTTGGGAAAACAACAAGAGTTGACAATTGCTAGACAGAATGAAGATAACAGCTGTAATTTGAGGGTGAATAGCTTTGCTACATGGGATTTTATGCCCTGTGATACAGTGACAACAGAAAAACTTGGGTAAGAAATCAATACAATTAAACATAAGTTGATTTAAAAAGCTTTATTTTGGCCTTTTATTTCAGAGGAAAAGCTGGCATTAATTTATGTTGATGGCTTTCTCAGCATTTGCTTCTCTTATTACTCTTCTCCCTTTGTAAGCATGCTTTCTAAAACTGTTTCTCTAGTCTACACTTAATACAGTATACCTATTATTATACTTGAGTGTACAAAAGCTATGTAGATTAATGAAAATAAATTATCATATGGCTTAGATAATACTATTAATGAGAACAATTTTCTTTCCATTGAATAATCAATTGTACATTTTATAATAATTACTTTTACTAAATAATTTATGATATGCTCTGAAGGAAATTGAAAGTAGAATAATATATTAGGGCTAAGAGAGAACTTCGTAATCTATTATTCTACACATCTTGTTTAGTAAATGAAAAATCAAGATCCACATAATTAAGTAAATCTTCCCAGGTCATAGAGGCAGAACCACCCCCAAGAGGTCATAAGTATTAGGTGAGATGGTGTGGGTATAAGCTCCTGGCAAGGCAGAAGATTGGCACTGAGGGGGTATGTGTTGAATCTATGTCATTTGTGTAAATCCAAGATTACAATCCTGGGAATTTTTCGTATAAACCCCTCTTATGAAAGGAATTAACCGAGACTCATTTTATTAAGTAGTTGAATATAAACATTTCTGCTCTTGCCCATGCATATATGATACGTATTACTTAATATAAAAATAATTTGCTAAAGTAAATATTTGCTTTTCTTTTTCTTCTAGCCATTTGAAGAAAATAATTTCAATTTTGACTGATTTTATTATTTTCAAAAAAAATTATACCTACTTATACTAAAACAGATGAATCTCAAAACCATTATGCTTAGTAAAATAAGTCTGACACAAAAGACCACAGGCTATATAATTCTACTTTTAGAAAAGCACATGTACCCTAAAACTTAAAGTATAATAATAATAAAATTAAAAAAAAAAGAAAATGTCCAGTAAAGGCAAATCTATAGAGACAGAAAGGATATTAGTGCTAGCTTTTGGCCAAAGCTTGCTGTAAATGGGCATGATGTTTCTTTTTGTGGTGATGAAAATGGATTGATAAGATTGTGGTGATGGTTGCACAACTATGCAAATATAATAATAATTGAAATGTCTACTTAAAATGGGTGAATTTTTTAGTATATGAATTATATGCAATAAAAATTCAACTATTTTACAGTTTTTTGTTTTCTCCCTAAAGTTACAATTCTCTTAAATAATTTAATTTAGTATTTTTAAATACAGTTTTCTAGTACTGTCCAGCTTCTTGAACTCAAATATATTTCACTCTGAAATAATCAAGGACATATAGCAAATCCAATTTAATCTAGTTTTAAAATTTCTTAAAAACTTAGAAGTTTTAAAATTTAAAACTTAAAATTTGAAATTTCTAGTTTTAATCTAGTTTTAAAATTTAATCTAGTTTTAAAATTCCTCTATTTGAATTTATATTTTTAGCTGCCATCTGGATTTGGAAGCTTGCTATTCTGCTTTCTCTACTATTTAGAATACTCATATTGAGTTTTCTAAATTATTTACATTTTCTTTATTCCCTTGACTATGGACATCTTCTAAGGACTTCTTACTCATTTCTGTAAGATCTCCTTTGTATTATTGTTTAATGGTAAGTTTTACATGGAGATTTTCCTAATATCTAATTATGATCACTAATTCTGTCTCTCTGCAGTTCCTTCTTCAACTGTCAACATGGTATGTTTATTTGCATGTTCTGTCAACACCTGAAAGTTTACGAAAAGAAAAAATATTCCCTACTTGCAAAAAAGAGTTGCTAGCTTTTCTATTATTTTCAATGATAGTACGAGTTTTTCTTAATGATCAGAATTTACCTTTTTTTTTGTTTATTCATCATACTTAATCACTTACCATCTACGGCCCAATTTTACTCTCCAGTATCATTTTGAGGGCATATTTTCTTTCAATTTTCATATAAATTGTTGATTTCAGCTCTTTCTGAGATACTATTATGTGACCTCCCAATTAAAGAGGATCTAATACCTTACATGCCAAAGCCTTTTCCTTCCAGCCAAAACAGAACTAATTAAAATATCATCCTCAGTATATTGAAGTTCTAATAAATCAGCTCGCTACAATATTTTTACTTACCTGTTTTAAAGGCACAGTATGAGGAACAAGTTGCTCAAGAGGTTATTCAAAATTAAAAATCTTTTTATTCTCTGTGATGCCCCATATACGATTCCGCATTCTGCTTTCTGTCTTTTTAAAAAAGATGTGAACCACTTTGGGGGCAGATTTGCTGGAGCTCTGGGAATCCAAATTTCAGTGGAACTTGTTAAACCACTGAGGCTTCTGCCCTAGTATGACTGGGAGAGATGTTTACATCTGATTTCTGGCCCTATAAGATGCTGTGGCTCTCTCTGAGTGGTAGCTTGATTAAAATAGCCATGGAAGTGTTGGTTGATTGGCTGTGATATAGTAAGTATAGAGTAGACAGCTTTGATTTAGTGGAACTTCCTTTCCCTCACATTACTCTCAAGCTCTCCTCTTATCTTCCCTCTAGGAACTTTGTGGGTAATTCTTAAGAAGGATAATCTTCAAACTTTTCTGCACATAGTTCTTCGATATAAATAATTTACATGCATATGTTATAAATGTACTATTAAAAGTGAATAATATGTATAAAGAAAGCATACTAAAGAAGTAGAAATTTGAAAGTAAGTTGTGTTGAATAATTTAAAGTTTGACATTAGAAATGATACAATTGTTTTGTGTTCACCAAAATATAAACAATTATTTTTTGATTAGGTACCTTGCTTTGAGATATTCAGAGACTATCTAGCTGTAGCAAAAAAGAGTTTCATAATTATTGCCATTTTACTATACAACATACAATAAATATTTGTTTTACAAGATGTTGCTTTTACAAAATTAATCATATTGATGATTCTGGTACACCACATATCTCAGGCTTCATAGTTTATTTGAATAACTTGCTAACAAGGGATGTTGTGAATAAATTCAAATTAATTGACATTTGTCACTATTTCGAAGTCTTTGCTTAGTCCCTGTTAAATTCACCACTTAACCTATGGCTTAATCTAGATTTTTCTCATAGACTCTTTTATTGAAGGAGTCATAACAGTTAATTTAAATTTTTTTATTATAAATGTTAGAATCACCCATACTTTTGGTTTTTTTTTGTTTGTTTTTTTTTGAGACAGAGTTTTGCTCTTGTCGCCTAGACTGGAGTGCAGTTTCATGATCTCAGCTCACTGCAACCTCTGCCTCCCTGGTTCAAGCAATTCTCCTGCCTCAGCCTCCCAAGTAGCTGGGATTACAGGCACATGCCACCATGCCCGGCTAAGTTTTGTATTTTTAGTAGAGATGGGATTTCACCATGTTGGCCAGGCTGGTCTCAAACTCATGACCTCGGGTGATCCACCTGCCTCGGCCTCCCAAAGTGCCGGGATTACAGGCGTGAGCTACCGCACCCGGCCACCCATACTTTTACCATGTTTGATAGCATTTGCTAACAAGGAGTGCATTTATTTATATCATGTTGCTCATTATAACCATTTACACAGTGTCAGAGAACATAAGTATTTTCTCAGTGAAATATTACTTTTGTTATTTTGCTATTTGGTAAGAAAAATTTAAACACTTTTTATTACATTTAGCTAAAAATGTAAAGTCCTCCATAACTAGAGATATTACAAAGAAAATCATATACATTTATTTTGTTGTACATATTTACTTTTTAAACGTTTTGCTGATCATGATGACTTCATAATATCACTAGCTAATAAATCAAGGCACAGTACAGATTGTCAAGTTCAATATTAATAACAAAAGTAAATCCATATTGTAAGATAATATTTCTTAATAACTTAGAATGTTTTTGGCTTGCTTATTATCAGTTCAGACAGTTAAATTTTGTTGTTTTACTTTGTAATGTAGCTGACAGAGTGAATTCCTACTATGTGTAGAATTATTATCATAGTCATTTTATAATTGTTCAGGCGAGTTTTAATCATTAGAATTATCTTCAATCCAAAGTTAAAGTGCAAAAATATTTTTATAAGCCCCTTATAAATTTTTGGAGAACAAATTGAGCTAAAATAATATAACATAATCTTTAATCTCTCTCTTCCCCTTAATTGGGCACACCAAAGTTGCAATATATAACAATATGCTCAAAGCAAATGAATGAGAAGAGAACTGCTTTCAACCCCTCTGCCTTTCGGTTAACTTGTACTTTCCTTAGAAAACTTTAAACATCATGTATAACACATGACCAGATAAAACACAGATTCAGCTAGGGCACCAAAAATAATGTCTATTAAATATTAGTAAAGCTTTCTAAAAATTTATCTTTTCAAATTAAAAGACATAAACAGATGTTCTTATGTTTATTTTGTTACTTGCTTGTCTGCAGGCAGCTTTAAATGTATTCACCGTGCCTTGGGAAAATGAGTTTAAATAACTGGCTAACTCAGTCTTCTTTTTTGGATCAAATGTGGATTCTGACCCAAATAAATATTTCTCCAGGTCCTGTACTTCCCAGACTCAGTTTTCTTGTTTTTATTCGTTGATTAAATGTTTAGCCTAACTTATTGACTAAAATAAAATTCTGTGATTCTTGAAATATTCCTTCCCTGTCTCAAGTACTTAATACTTTCAATTTATATTCCCTTTACTGTATATTCACTGGTAGCAGGTATTGTATTTATCAAACATCTCTACCCCTAGTTTAACGTCTTATTTTTGGTGGATTTAATAAATTTGTTTCTTCACTGATGTCCTTCAACTCTCTGATGTTGTATATATTCTCTTTTGATTTTCTTTGAAGATTTTACTGGATGACAAATTAAGCTGTTCTAATTTCAAATTTGTTTTCTGGCGGCATAAGTACTTATAGTGTAGATCTTGTTAGAAGAAATAAGGAAATTATCCACAAGTAGTTCACAAGGGACTAAAATAAGGCCTTGAGGCTAAGTATTGAACTCAGCAAAGCTCAAAGCTTTATTGAGCCTAAACTGTATGTCAGGAACTTGTCCTCAGGGAGCTTTATCATTGGAGGCTGACCCCAAATAATAAAATGCTGAGCGTAGTAATACAGATATGGCATGAGTCAAACTCTGTTTTGTGGAGTTTGCAAATTTTCTTATAAAAGAGACCCCTCTTTCACAAACAGTTGTGCCTTTAATGATAAATAGACTTTAAAGGCAATAGAAACTGCTAAGAGAAACCAGAAGAAAATTCTAGGCAGAAATAATTATATGTAGGAATTTATGGAAGCCTAAAATATTGTGACATATAAGTGAACAGAAAATATCTAGTATGTTTGAAATATACCATAGATTTGTGGAGTCATGAAGAAGGGAGAGTTTTCAGTAAGGACAGAAAAGTCAGATAAGAATTTTCAAAGATCTGAGATATCAATCAAAGCAATTTGGAATATATATTATAGTTAGTTGGCAACTATTGAAGTGGTAAATTAGACTATGAAGAAAATTGACTTTTCAGAAGGCTATGGTAGTGGTTCTGAGAAGTGATTACTGTGTCATTTTAACAATCCAAGTAAGAAATGGTGAAAGCCTGACCTGAGGCTGTAGAAAGTGATGAGGAGGAGGGTATGGTTAAATTATCAGATGGAATTGTGAAGATGAGATAACGGAACGTGCATCACTGATGACAGTGCATACGGAGTAGAATGTGGAGTTCCAAAATATTGTCTGCAGATATTTGCGTCGGAATCTGATGCTTTTGTAATAAAAATTGGAGACTTTTGGAGTGACAGAGTGAGGAGCCTGGTGGAATCTTTCCCTAACAAAACAAACATTTGGTAGAGAAGCTTCTAAAAGACAATAATTTAAAGCCTCAGGAAATTGTCCTAGGGCATACAGAAAATGGAGAAATACTCTTAAGAGAGTCTTCTAAATCTCTGTAAGAACAGCAAGTCTGGGGTTTCACGCCGCTACTGCTACCTCCTCTCCTACTTCTCTCCCAGTCCTGTAATATAGAAGCCCTCCTCTGGATGCTCTACTCCAAGCAGGTGTGGGAAAAAAGGCAGGACTCCATCTTCCCTCACTTTTAGGTGGAGGGCTATGGTTTCAGGTTTCACCCTGGGAGGGTTAGGACTTAAGTATTGCAGAAGCTTTGTTCCTAGTAGACTCTGAGGAGAGGATGAGGCTATCTTTCCCTACCTAGCATCTACTTGTAGAGTGAGCAGGAACAGGCTGAGAATACTAGCGCCCTCTTATCACCTCTATCTTTTAGCTTGCTTGTACAGCAGTCGTTTGTGCCAGAAAAGGCAAGCCAAGATGACCAGAGACTCGACTCTTCTCAGTGCCCACTCAGAGAGCAGGCATATCATCTTGGGAGAAGTGGGCTGCTGTCCCTGCTCTTGTGCACTGGCACAGAAGTTCTGCCCAGGAAGAAAGGCATGCCATAAGGATGAAAACTCTGCAGCTCCACCTGAGGCCTACCTTTATTTGGAACAGAGCTTCAAGAGTTCCATGTCTATAGGCATTGTCAGAAACCACGCAGATGCTGATGGAGAACAATTAAGAAGTTGCTGATAGCACCATGTTTCTGGTATCAACATGTCACATGGCAGAGTCAACATGTTTATCAAAGAGGATCAGGCAAGAGACAGATAAGAGCCCTACTGGAATCATAGATAGTCCTGGGAATAGGAGATGCTGTGGATATGTACTGGCTGCATCCACTTAGAAGAAAATCAGAGAAAGGTATGGGGCAGAAATGAAAACATTCTTCAAGCCACACACAATTCCATTGACAAAGGGTTGAAGCCTTACTGGCACAAGAAGCTTAAGCAAAACCTCTAAGCAAACACTAGCTAAATAACAAACTACACTGAACCAAGAGCAACTTCTTAGGAAGCTATGCTTACAAATACAATCACACAGATTCCTGGCAGTCTGGAGGACTGAGTGAATGTCCACAAGTGTGTAATTCTCAGGAGTGATTGGAGAGGGAACATTCTAGTCCCTAAATAAATGTGGGGCAAAAATGTAAGTTTCTTGAGTTTGATAGAAGCCTCCTAGCCACACCTACGTCTAGTGATAAAGGATAAAAATCTAATTGGTCAGGAAGGATACTTAAGCAAAATCCATAAGTAGCTTGTGCTGTCCTTGACATAATCCACAAGTACCAGGCTAGGAGAATTTTAAAAAGGGATACATTTGGAGTAGAGACACCAGACACTGCACACTGCAGGGGAAATCGACTTCACAGGTTTAAGCCAAGTCATTAAATAAACAACTAAGCAAACAATAACAAGAAAATCATCAGTGGATGGGAGTGGTGGTCAGTAATCAGAGTTACTACAATAAAATGTCCAATGTTCAAGTGAAAAATGATGAGAAATGCAAAGAAACACAAAAGTGTGACATATACATAAAAAAAGCCAATAGAAACTGCTTTTATGGGAATGAAGATATTGCAGCTAGTAGAAAGCAACTTCAAAACAGTTATTATAAATATATTTTGAGAAGTAAAGAAAGCCATGTCTAAAGAATTAAAGGAATATATGAAGTCCATGTCTTAGCAAATAAAGAATATCAATAAAGATATAGAAATTATAAAAAATAGGACCAAATGGAAATTCAGAAGTTGAAATGTATAATAACTCAAATGAAGAAATCAATAAAGGAACTCATCAGTAGATTTGAGCTGGCACCAGTGAACTTGGAAACATATCTATAGCAATTATGCCATCTCAACAGAGAGGGATAAAAATAAGGAAAATAAATAGAGCCTCAGAGAATGTGGAACACTAGTAAGAGCACCTACATATGTTATGAAATGTCAACTTTGGCTTCTAGATTGGATGTTAGCCTGATAATGATCATATTACTTCAAATAGGGAGTGCAGAAAAAATAACAGTCTTTGGAAGTTAGGTAATTTAATATTTTGCATTTGGGCTTGAGATGCCTTCAAGATAGCTGGGGAAGGGTATAGTAGGAAGTTGAAAATAAAAATGTGTGAGTAGCTCAGAAATGAGGAACAAAAAAGGTTAGATGATATTATCAACACTTAGGTTACTGCAGAAAGCAACTACCACTCTAAAGGCTAGATGAGAAAAAAAAGGAAGCAATATTATACAGAGCCCACAATTCCTGTTGGCAAAGTGGCATCATTGCTGCTGTTGGAACCTCTATCCTGTATTAAAAATTAAGAGCTCATATACTTAAGGAAGCTTCAAGAGCCTTCAATATTGCTGATGCTGCTGGGACCCACCAAGACTTCTACAGTCCACAGTTGCCTGCTACTGTTACTGAGAAAGACAGAAGAGAAATCTAAGGCGTCTCCATTTTTTCATTTTTTTTTCACCTTTCAGTATCATATGAATGTCTTCTACTGGCAGAAACTCAAAGGAATAAGTTTACAAGAGAGTTTAGGAAATGCAGTTTTCAGGCTTGTAACTCCCTACTGTAGAGAGAAGACTATAGAGCTGACATGAGGTTGAAGGTCAACAGACAAACATTCAGAATGCTCCCCTTTGGTTACTCAGTATCAATACACATCATTCTACATTTATTTAAACTTCCAAAGAATGACAATAGCTTCAGTCTAAAGATGCATCTATCCTGCAAACAAATTAAGACACTCTGGCCTCCTTTCTCTAACTGAAAACCAAAAATCCTCATTGGTTACTATATCCATTTCTGTATGGTGTTGCCATCTTTTCGAATTCTTTCATAATCCCACATTAATATTCTGTAACCTAGAGACTAAATTGTAAATTAGTCTCCTTGATAAGAAAAAATAAAAAGGAAAAAAGGAACCAGGAATTTGTGAACAAATGCAATTTATATAAAAAAATTTGTAGCTTCTAAAATCATCATTTTACTAACAAATTGTGAGACAATTAATGTTCATGGCTACCTTCTTTTACTGCTTATTTTATTCCTCTTTGTATGCATTCAGATCTCCAATGATGGTGATTCTTTACGTGGTGGAATGAATAAAAATTTTATTTTTCCTAGCTGATGTAATGTTCATTTATTTTTACTACTTGATATGCAAATAATATGAGGTACAACAGCAAATCACTTGGGTTTCAGACATGGGCTTCCCTACCCAACTGTACAACAGCAATTCTAATATGCATTGATAATTGGAGTGAGTCAACTTGGCTGGTTTAATAAGCTCTTCTCTTTTTAATTAGAGGTGAAAGAATACTTAAATGTCTGGGATGGGTGTGGTGGGTCACGCCTGTAATCCCAGCACTTTGGGATGCCAAGGCAAGAGGATTGCTTTGAGCTCAGGAGTTCAGGACCAGCCTGGGCAGCATGGTGAAACCCCATCTCTACAAGAAATACAAAAATTAGCTGGGCATTGGTGGCTCGTGCCAGTAGTCCCAGCTACTTGGGAGGCTGAAGTTGGAGAATCACTTGAACCTGGGAGGCAGAGGCTGGAGTGAGCTGATATAGGGGCACTGCACTCTAGCCTGGGTGACAGAGCGAGACCCTGTCTCAAAACAAATGAGCAAACACACACAAACAGAAAAAAAAAACTGGAGGGGAAGAAGATTCAAATGTCTTGGTATTAGTGACAGTATTTACTTTCAGATTAATAAAATGCCACATATTTTCTTTTTGCAAAGATTTATTTATTGAGGACTATGATCTGTAAAGAAGGGTTCAGAAAACAAAAAAATTATGTTATTAAAATGTAGATAGGAAAGCATTTTTAGTTAGAAAAACATAGATTTTGTAGTTAGGTATAGGATTTGATATTGGATCTAGTACTTATATTTCTGTGGCAAGTTCATTACATTTTATAATGCTCAGTTTTGTTACCTATTGATAATATGTAAATAATATCCTCTATTTTCCTTGTTGTGAAATAGGAGAAAATTTAAGGAAAGTGCCTCATACACGAATAGCACTCAATAAATTACATTTAAAAATATAATTTAATCAATAGGCAACATAAAATTACAACGTAAGCAAATAATATATTGGAATAATTTGTACTTGGAGGAAAAATCAGAATATTGTATTGCATGTACACTTACATGGGGATCGATTATTATATCCCAAAATATGGCTTACGTTTGGTGCAAAAATCCTCCACTTCAGTGTCTTTGGATCATGATGATGACAGCAATAATGATGATGCTTTTAGTGATTATAATATTTTAGTTATCAAGTTGATCTAGAACTCACAAAGTTAATCTTCATTTTTCTTAATGCTTTCTTCATGTCGTTATTCCTGAATGTGTAGATGATTGGATTTAAAAGGGGAGCAAAAATAGTTTAAAACACAGACATCAGTGGAGACAGTGCTGAATGGTCTTTCATAGATAAAGATGCAAGCTCCAAAGAACAGTACCACCACCATAATGTGGGCTGAAAGAGTGGACAGAGTTTTGGAAGACCCCCTGGAAGAATGATGTCAAATAGTAATCAGGACGGTGCTATAGGAGATTAACAGAAACATGAAACACAGCAAAGAAAGTAGTCCACTGTCTGCAATGACTCATAGCTCCAAGATGTAAGTGTCTGTACAGGAAAGTTTGATCACAAGGCAGATCACACACACACAAAAATATCCACAACACTGAGACCACAGAATGGCAAAGTCACTGTGAGAACAATTTGGCTCATGGTGTGCATGAAATCCGTAGTCCAGGAGCGAGGAGCAAGTCCGATGCAATGGACTTGTAATGGAGGGGTTTGCATATGGCAAATTATCTATCGATCGCCATGGCTAAGAGTAAAATCATCTCACTTCCACTTAAAAAGTGAAGGAAAAAATCTCTATGTCATGCAGCCTTCATAGGAGATGGTCCTATATTCACTAATTACATTATCGATTTTCTTAGGAGTAGCAAAGGAGGCCAGGGGCATATCAGTAGATGACAGGTTGGCCAGTAGGAAGTACATGGGAGAATGCAATTGAGGATCCAGTTTTACTACAAAGACAATGATTAGGTTACTTAATTATGGATACGTAGAGAATGGTAAAAATAAGATAAAGAAAATCTGTAGCTCATGAGATTTTTGAATCCCAACAAAATAAATTCAGGCACTATGGACTGATTTTGTTTTTCCATTTGTTTGTCTGTTGGCATATATGACATAAAACTAAATAAAAATTAAATTCTGAGAGATATGAGAAATGAAATACATATGCACTTAACACTGCTTTCTAAAATTCACTGAAATGTGCAAAAAGAATCAAAAGTACTGAACAAAAATGAATCCAATATTAAAAAAAGAGTAGACATAATTTCTCAGCAAAAATTATGAATAACTGCCAATATGTTTGAATAAATTTGAAGCCATCAATATGTAACTCATATCTACATCAATCTTGAGAAACGTGAATAACCCAGTTGGTAAGGAGGTATGGAAGTTTCCTGCCACCTCTTCAGAATTTGAGGAACAGATTTATTGGTCCTCCATAGGCAAAGAAGAGGGCCTGTCCCTCTTCAAATCTCTTTCTACACTGAAAAATCATGAGGAACATGCAAGTGAAAGAGGAGGCAAATGGTTTTTTAATTGAGAAGGATCAAGAGAAATGAAATTGATAAGATGGAATATGGAACATGAACATACTAGGAGTCACTTCTGTAGTTGCTGCTGAAAGTAAGATAAGCAGAGATGATAAGCAGAATGAATCCTTGATACATGTGAATCTGTGGTTGTGCAATTTGAGGTGCCCTCAATTTTCCTGAGATTGAAAGAAGGGTCCAATATTTGAGTTTCCTCCCATGAGCACATGAATTTAGTAGATTGGGGAATATAGCGCTCAGAGATAGCGTAATGAACGTTTATTGCTGGCTTCCCTCTGCCTCGCTTAACTTACTTTCTGACAAGCAGCTTAATGTCCAAACAGATCTCTTAAACTATCCATACCATTTATAATGATATTATAAAGTGCAGAACTCTGGTTTAAAAAAAAAGTGATTGACAGGGAACACCTCCATGTTGTTCTAGATAGGTAAAGCAGACCCATGTGAAACGATACCCATTTAAATATAAATAATGTAGCCAAAATTTTTGAAACAAGCTAGCTAAGACATGATAATACAATATTTTTTAAATGAGAGCTAAAATAAACAGAAAAAGATGAAATCGTTTCTATTTGACTGGAAACCTTATTTTTATTTATTTATTTGAGACAGAGTCTCGCTCTCTCACCCAGGCTGAAGTGCAGTGCTGTGATCATAGCTCACTACAGCCTTGGAATCCTTGGCTCAAGCAATCCTCTCACCTCAGCCTCCAGAGTAGCTGGGACTAAGGTGCACGCCATCACTTTTGGCTAATTTTTTTTTTTTTTATATAGAGACAGGGTGTCTCATTTTGTTGCTGAGGCTTGTTTTGAACTTCCGGCTTCAAGAGAGCCTCCCAACTTGGCCTCTGAAAGTGTTGGGATTACAGGTGTCAGCCACGGTGCCCTGCCAAAGAGACCTTACTAATAGAAAAGACACAATGTAGATTTAAACATTTTTAAATGTTTTAAGGAGTCAGAAAAACTAAAGAAAAATATAATAAAGATCACCATACTACTATTCAGAATTAATAAATGTATTTTTATCACTTTGCTTCACAATTTTTCAATAAAATAAAGAATACTGGCAAAAGTAAAGTTCAGTTATCATCTTAGTATTTTGTGTGTGGTTTATTAAAAATTGAATGGTATCCTGTCATACCATTCTACAAATAAAAATTTTAGTTTTATTAACTAATTGCTATTATAAAAATTAGGCAATATATATATTTACATGTCAAAGACTTTTTCAAGCTTAGATTACAAGAAGTAGAATTAGTAGGCCATTTTCAACTAATCAAATATTGTCAAAATTCTCAACAAGGGGTTATACGTAATTATCCTACTGATTCCCTACATATCTGGTATTTTATTAGCTCTCATTCATTGTAGGAATGCAATAATGTCTCAATATTAGGGAATCTAAATATGTCAAGTATCTTTAAATTCATCTGTATATTCAACACAATCTCAACCTGAATTCCAGAAGAAGTTTTTTTCTGAAAATTGACAAGTTAATTCTAACATGTATATGGAAATGCAAAAGGCAAAGTAAACAAAGGCAATCTAACAGAAAAAAAGATGGAGAATTTATGCTATTGTGTACCAAGACCTACTATTGAACTACATAATAAAACAATTTGGTGTTGGCTCAAGGATACAAAAATAAACAAAATGAAACTGAAAATGTGAGAAAAGTTCTAATTTTTCTACATGATAACAACAAAAACATTCCACAACATTTGGGAGACACTAACATCATGGTTCACTAGTCTCCAGGAGGGTTGCGTTATGATGTTTTAGCTGCTGCTCATGGCTCTTCTTTAGGAAAGGAGGCTCTTCCCAATGTCAGATGTCCACAGTATCAGTAAACACCAGAGTTGGCTTTATCATGATCTCCTACAGAAGCTGACTTCAAAATTCATATTGCCTAGCTTCTAGGGCTTGGTAACTTAATCCTTTCTTCCAAGTTTGCTCTCAAGTTTTCCTGATTAAAAAAAAGTAGAGTAGTTAGCTGATGAGATTGCTTTCCCGGGACACATAACAATGCTGCACGCAGCTGTAACTTGGCCCCTGTGTGCTTCTCCATGAGATGACAAGAGAAGCAGATGCTTTTCTAAATGTTTACTTATAAGCTTCCCTAATAAATCCTGCCTTTCTGATGTGTGACTATCCCATGTGACATAGCAGCGTGTGCCTTCATGCTCTACTCACTCTACATTATAGAGTTACAACATTTCAAGAGTAAGAGTCCAGAATAGGAAGAGTGAGACAGTGAAATACAACAGTAAATTATTATCCAGATCTACACACAAATATTTATATAAATGTGACATATGATAGGAATAGATTTTTTTATCAGTAAGGAAAATATTGAGTATATGATGACAGGGTAATTTGCTAATGCCTGGAGAGTGGTATCAGATTCCAATCTCGCATGAAAATAAATTTCAGAGAGGTAAAATATTTACATCTGTAAAAATAAAATTATGATATTAGTGAAAGAAAAATGGCTGAATATTATTTTAAAATAATGGAATGGATAAAAACATTCTAGACATAAAATTAGAATCCATGAAAACAAAGACATACATTTGACTGTGGAAGTGAAAAAGTAAAAGAGTAAACACAAGAAAAGAGATGATAATATATTTTCAAAACATGAAATAAAAAGCTGTTATCGCTGATTTATGAATAACATTTAGCATTTAGAAAGAAAAGGTTAAAGAAGCAATGGAAAAGTGAAGAGATTATATGGATTGGCAGTCCACAGAAGAAGTACAAATATCTTTAAACACAAAAGTATTCAACCTTATTTATAATTAAAGAAATGCAAGTTAAAATAACAAAATGCACATTTTTATCTATCATATTAAAATATAAATTCAATTTTGGTCAAGATGTGTGATGATGCTATAAAAAGTCTCATATACTACTTTTTTATATATCAACACAATATTTTTGGAGGAAACGACACTTTTTCTTATATGTAAAAGTTTTTCAACAATTGAACAGAGAACCTCTACTTCTAGGATTTATAACCTAAGTTTTCAAATAAATGTAATCAATAATGCTTATTGTAGCACTGTCTTTAATAAGAAAATATTAGCACCCTGGAAACCCATCCTTAGTAGAGTGATTTAAAAATAGAAATCTCAACTTTTTTGATATGAAAAATTTATGATATATTACTGTATTTTAAAATGTCATGCTTTAGATTGTGATAGTATATTAATGAAAAATTATGCACATATGCATATAAGCTTCATAAAAATCTAGGTGAACCATAAATTCATCACACTAGCAACAGTGCTTATCTCTGGTATATTGGCTTCTAGGATTTAACTCAGATTCTAGTTTTTACATGTTCAAAATCTATGAAATTTTACAAGGTAAAATTAGGCTCTAGCCCTGTCTCTAAAAATGTAGTTGGCATTTGACTACCAAGGATTTCAAATCAGAGAATCACTTATTTTATATATAACTGTAAAAAATAACCTGTAAATAAGTTGAGGTTTGTGATGGTAACTGGCTGTGCTGATTCATCATCTACTCCCTAAAACATGCAGAGTTGCAGCAGCACTGAAAATTGTGGTTGATGACTATTGATTTGGCAACCTACTACAGATAGTATAGATTGGAAATATATTCTAAATCATTTATCATCTTAAAATTTTTGTTTCTTTACTACTGACCTATAATGTACAAGTTTATGGAATACAGTGTGATGTTTTGATTATGTGTACATTGTATTATGATGAATCATGGTAGTTACCATGTCCATCACTTCATACCTTTGTTACTTCTTTCTGGTGATAAAGAAGTAGAATTAGTAGATGAATTTATTACTTCTTTGTGGTGTCATCATATACTTAATATTTTCCTTATTGATAAAAAAATCTATTCTTATCATATGTCACATTTATATAACTATTTGTGTCTAGATCTGGATAATAATTGCCTGTTGTATTTCACTGTCTCACTCTTCCTATTCTGGACCCTTATTCTTGAAATGTGGTAACTCTATAACGTAGAGTTACTATATAATTTTGAGATCCTTTATTCTAGCTATCCCGAAATATAAAATACATTGCTATTAGCTATAGTCACCCTACTACATAATAGGACACCAGAACTTATTATTTCTTTTTTTTAATTATTGTTATACTTTAAGTTTTAGGGTACATGTGCACAATGTGCAGGTTAGTTACGTATGTATACATGTGCCATGCTGGTGTGCTGCACCCATTAACTCGTCATTTAGCATTAGGTATATCTTCTAATGCTATCCCTCCCTCCTCCCCCCACTCCACAACAGTCCCCAGAGTGTGATGTTCCCCTTCCTGTGTCCATGTGATCTCATTGTTCAGTTCCCACCTATGAGTGAGAATATGTGGTGTTTGGTTTTTTGTTCTTGCGATAGTTTACTGAGAATGATGATTTCCAATTTCATCCATGTCCCTACAAAGGACATGAACTCATCATTTTTTATGACTGCAGAGTATTCCATGGTGTATATGTGCCACATTTTCTTAATCCAGTCTGTCATTGTTGGACATTTGGGTTGGTTCCAAATCTTTGCTATTGTGAATAATGCCACAATAAACATACGTGTGCATGTGTCTTTATAGCAGCATGATTTATAGTTCTTTGGGTATATACCCAGTAATGGGATGGCTGGGTCAAATGGTATTTCTAGTTCTAGATCCGTGAGGAATCACCACACTGACATCCACAATGGTTGAACTAGTTTACAGTCCCACCAACAGTGTAAAAGTGTTCCTGTTTCTCCACATCCTCTCCAGCACCTGTTGTTTCCTGACTTTAATGATTGCCATTCTAACTGGTGTGAGATGGTATCTCATTGTGGTTTTGATTTGCATTTCTCTGATGGCCAGTGATGGTGAGCATTTTTTCATGTGTTTTTTTGGCTGCATAAATGTCTTCTTTTGAGAAGTGTCTGTTCATGTCCTTTGCCCACTTTTTGATGGGGTTGTTTGTTTTTTTCTTGTAAATTTGTTTGAGTTCATTGTAGATTCTGGATATTAGCCCTTTGTCAGATGAATAGGTTGTGAAAATTTCCTCCCATTTTGTAGGTTGCCTGTTCACTCTGATGGTAGTTTCTTTTGCTGTGCAGAAGCTCTTGAGTTTAATGAGATCCCATTTGTCAATTTTGGCTTTTGTTGCCATTGCTTTTGGTGTTTTAGACATGAAGTCCTTGTCCATGCCTATGTCCTGAATGGTAATGCCTAGGTTTTCTTCTAGGGTTTTTATGGTTTTAGGTCTAACGTTTAAGTCTTTAATACATCTTGAATTAATTTTTGTATTAGGTGTAAGGAAGGGATCCAGTTTCAGCTTTCTACATATGGCTAGCCAGTTTTCCCAGCACCATTTATTAAATAGGGAATCCTTTCCCCATTGCTTGTTTTTGTCAGGTTTGTCAAAGATCAGATAGTTGTAGATATGTGGCGTTATTTCTGAGGGCTCTGTTCTGTTCCATTGATCTCTATCTCTGTTTTGGTAGCAGTACCATGCTGTTTTGGTTACTGTAGCCTTGTAGTATAGTTTGAAGTCAGGTAGCGTGATGCCCCCAGCTTTGTTCGTTTGGCTTAGGATTGACTTGGCGATGCAGGCTCTTTTTTCGTTCCATATGAACTTTAAAGTAGTTTTTTCCAATTCTGTGAAGAAAGTCATTGGTAGCTTGATGGGGATGGCATTGAATTTATAAATTACCATGGGCAGTATGGCCATTTTCACGATATTGATTCTTCCTACCCATGAGCATGGAATGTTCTTCCATTTCTTATATCCTCTTTTATTTCCTTGAGTAGTGGTTTGTAGTTCTCCTTGAAGAGGTCCTTCACTTCCCTTGTAAGTTGGATTCCTAGTTGTTTTATTCTCTTTGAAGCAACTGTGAAGTTCACTCATGATTTGGCTCTCTGTTTGTCTGTTATTGGTGTATAAGAATGCTTGTGATTTTTGTACATTGATTTTGTATCCTGAGACTTTGCTGAAGTTGCTTATCAGCTTAAGGAGATTTTGGGCTGAGACAATGGGGTTTTCTAGATGTACAATCATGTCATCTGCAAGCAGGGACAATTTGACTTCCTGTTTTCCTAATTGAATACAATTTATTTCCTTCTCCTGCCTCGTTGCCCTGGCCAGAACTTCCAACACTATGTTGAATAGGAGTGGTGAGTGAGGGCATCCCCCCATCTTGTGCCAGTTTTCAAAGGGAATGCTTCCAGTTTTTGCCCATTCAGTCTGATATTGGCTGTGGGTTTGTCATAGATAGCTCTTATTATTTTGAGATATGTCCCATCAATACCTAATTTATTGAGAGTTTTTAGCATGAAGTGTTGTTGAATTTTGTCAAAGGCCTTTTCTGCATCTATTAAGATAATCATGTGGTTTTTGTCTTTGGTTCTGTTTACATTCTGGATTACATTTATTGATTTGCGTATATTGAACCAGCCTTGCATCCCAGGGATGAAGCCCACTTGATCATGGTGGATAAGCTTTTTGATGTGCTGCTGGATTCGGTTTGCCAGTATTTTATTGAGGATTTTTGCATCAATGTTCATCAAGGATATTGGTCTAAAATTCTCTTTTTTTGTTGTGTCTCTGCCTGGCTTTGGTATCAGGATGATGGTGGCCTCATAAAATGAGTTAGGGAGGATTCCCTCTTTTTCTATTGATTGGAATAGTTTCAGAAGTAATGGTACCAACTCCTCATGTACCTCTGGTAGAATTCGGCTGTGAATCCATCTGGTCCTGGACTCTTTTTGGTTAGTAAGCTATTGATTATAGCCACAATTTCAGCTCCTGTTATTGGTTTATTCAGAGATTCAACTTCTTCCTGGTTTAGTCTTGGGAGGGTGTATGTGTCGAGGAATTTATCCATTTCTTCTAGATTTTCTAGTTTATTTGCGTAGAGGTGTTTGTAGTATTCTCTGATGGTAGTTTGTATTTCTGTGGGATCAGTGGTGATATCCCCTTTATCATTTTTTATTGTGTCTATTTGATTCTTCTCTCTTTTTTTCTTTATTAGTCTTGCTAGTGGTCTATCAATTTTGTTGATCCTTTCAAAAAACCAGCTCCTGGATTCATTAATTTTTTGAAGGGTTTTTTGTGTCTCTATTTCCTTCAGTTCTGCTCTGATTTTAGTTATTTCTTGCCTTCTGCTAGCTTTTGAATGCGTTTGCTCTTGCTTTTCTAGTTCTTTTAATTGTGATGTTAGGGTGTCAATTTTGGATCTTTCCTGCTTTCTCTTGTGGGCATTTAGTGCTATCAATTTCCCTCTACACACTGCTTTAAATGTGTCCCAGAGATTCTGGTATGTTGTGTCTTTGTTCTCGTTGGTTTCAAAGAACATCTTTATTTCTGCCTTCATTTTGTTAGGTACCCAGTAGTCATTCAGGAGCAGGTTGTTCAGTTTCCATGTAGTTGAATGGTTTTGAGTGAGTTTCTTAATCCTGAGTTCTAGTTTGTTTGCACTGTGGTCTGAGAGACAGTTTGTTATAATTTCTGTTCTTTTACATTTGCATAGGAGAGCTTTACTTCCAAGTATGTGGTCAGTTTTGGAATAGGTATGGTGTGGTGCTGAAAAAAATGTATATTCTGTTGATTTGGTGTGGAGAGTTCTGTAGATGTCTATTAGGTCTGCTTGATGTAGAGCTGAGTTCAATTCCTGAGTATCCTTGTTAACTTTCTGTCTCGTTGATCTGTCTAATGTTGACAGTGGGGTGTTAAAGTCTCCCATTATTATTGTGTTGGAGTCTAAGTCTCTTTGTAGGTCACTCAGGACTTGCTTTATGAAACTGGGTGCTCCTGTATTGGGTGCATATATATTTAGGATAGTTAGCTCTTCTTGTTGAATTGATCCCTTTCCCATTATGTAATGGCCTTCTTTGTCTCTTTTGATCTTTGTTGGTTTAAAGTCTGTTTTATCAGAGACTAGGATTGCAACCCCTGCCTTTTTTTGTTTCCCATTTGCTTGGTAGATCTTCCTCCATCCTTTTATTTTGAGCCTATGTGTGTCTCTGCATGTGAGATGGGTTTCCTGAATACAGCATACTGATGGGTCTTGTCTCTTTATCCAATTTGCCAGTCTGTGTCTTTTAATTGGAGCATTTAGTCCATTTACATTTAAAGTTAACATTGTTATGTGTGAATTTGGTCCTGTCATTATGATGTTAGCTGGTTATTTTGCTCATTAGTTGATGCAGTTTCTTCCTAGTCTCGATGGTCTTTACATTTTGGCATGATTTTGCAGCAGCTGGTACCAGTTGTTCCTTTCCATGTTTAGTGCTTCCTTCAGGAGCTCTTGTAAGGCAGGCCTGGTGATGACAAAATCTCTCAGCATTTGCTTGTCTGTAAAGTATTTTATTTGTCCTTCACCTATGAAGCTTAGTTTGGCTGGATATGAAATTTCGGGTTGAAAATTCTTTTCTTCAAGAATGTTGAATATTGGCACCCACTGTCTTCTGGCTTGTAGAGTTTCTGCCGAGAGATCCGCTGTTAGTCTGATGGGCTTCCCTTTGAGGGTAACCCGACCTTTCTCTCTGGCTGCCCTTAATATTTTTTCCTTCATTTCAACTTTGGTGAATCTGACAATTATGTGTCTTGGAGTTGCTCTTCTCGAGGAGTATCTTTGTGGCGTTCTCTGTATTTCCTGAATCTGAATGTTGGCCTGCCTTGCTAGATTGGGGAAGTTCTCCTGGATAATATCCTGCAGAGTGTTTTCCAACTTTGTTCCATTCTCCCCGTCACTTTCAGGTACACCAATCAGATGTAGATCTGGTCTTTTCACATAGTCCCATATTTCTTGGAAGCTTTGTTCATTTCTTTTTATTCTTTTTTCTCTAAACTTCCCTTCTCACTTCATTTCATTCATTTCATCTTCCATCACTGATACCCTTTCTTCCAGTTGATCTCATCAGCTCCTGAGGCTTCTGCATTCTTCACGTAGTTCTTGAGCCTTGGCTTTCAGCTCCATCAGCTCCTTTAAGCACTTCTCTGTATTGGTTATTCTAGTTATACATTCTTCTAAATTTTTTTCAAAGTTTTCAACTTCTTTGCCTTTGGTTTGAATTTCCTCCTGTAGCTCAGAGTAGTTTGATCATCTGAAGCCTTCTTCTTTCAGCTCGTCAAAGTCATTCTCTGTCCAGCTTTGTTCCGCTGCTGGTGAGGAGCTGCATTCCTTTGGAGGAGGAGAGGCACTCTGCTTTTTAGAGTTGCCAGTTTTTCTGCTCTGTTTTTTCCTCATCTTTGTGGTTTTATGTACTTTTGGTCTTTGATGATGGTGACGTACAGATGGGTTTTTGGTGTGGATGTCCTTTCTGTTTGTTAGTTTTCCTTCTAACAGAGAGGACCCTTAGCTGCAGGTCTGTTGGGGTTTGCTAGAGGTCCACTCCAGACCCTGTTTGCCTGGGTAACAGCAGCGGTGGGTGCAGAACAGCGGATTTTCATGAACCGCGAATGCTGCTGTCTGATCGTTCCTCTGGAAGTTTTGTCTCAGAGGAGTACCCGGCCGTGTGAGCTGTCAGTCTGCCCCTACTGGGGGGTGCCTCCCAGTTAGGCTGCTCGGGGGTCAGGGGTCAGGGACCCACTTGAGGAGGCAGTCTGCCCGTTCTCAGATCTCCAGCTGTGTGCTGGGAGAACCACTGCTCTCTTCAAAGCTGTCAGACAGGGACATTTAAGTCTGCAGAGGTTATTGCTGTCTTTTTGTTTGTCTGTGCCCTGCCCCCAGAGATGGAGCCTACAGAGGCAGGCAGGCCTCCTTGAGCTGTGGTGGGCTCCACCCAGTTGGAGCTTCTAGGCTGCTTTGTTTAGCAAAGCAAGCCTGGGCAATGGTGGTCGCCCCTCCCCCAGCCAGGCTGCTGCCTTGCAGTTTGATCTCAGACTGCTGTGCTAGCAATCAGTGAGACTCCGTGGGCGTAGGACCCTCCGAGCCATGTGCGGGATATAATCTCCTGGTGCGCCGTTTTTTAAGCCCGTCAGAATAGCGCGGTATTAGGGTGGGAGTGACCTGATTTTCCAGGTGCTGTCTGTCACCCCTTTCTTTGACTGGGAAAGGGAACTCCCTGACCCCTTGCACTTCCCAAGTGAGGCAATGCCTTGCCCTGCTTCAGCTGGCGCACGGTGCACTGCACCCACTGTCCTGCACCCACTGTCTGGGACTCCCTAGTGAGATGAACCTGGTACCTCAGATGGAAATGCAGAAATCACCCTCTTCTGCGTCGCTCACGCTGGGAGCTGTAGATCGGAGCTGTTTCGGCCATCTTGGCTGCTTCTCCCCAGAACTTATTCTTTCTAACTATAATTTTGTACCCATTGACCAACTTCTCCCTCTCTCCCCTACTTCTCCTCACTGCAGCCTCTGGCAACCACTATACTACTTGCCACTTCTATGAGCTCTACTTTATAGATTCCACATATGAATGAGATTGTGTGCTATTTGTTTTTCTGAGCCTGGCTTATTTCACATAGCATTATGTCCACCAGGTTCATCTGTGTTGCTGCAAATAACAGGATCTCATTCTTTTTTACAGCTGAATAGCATTCCATTGTGTATATATACTACATTTTATTTATCCATTCACTTGTTGATGGACGCTTAGATTGATTCAATTTCTTGGCTATTGTGAATAGTGCTTCAATAACCATGAGAGTACAGATATATCTTTGAAATATATTATCAACTGAGGAAATGTCAAAAATGTTTAAGACAATATATAAATGATGTTTAAACAACTGAAAAAATAGTTTAATTTCAGTAGAAAAATAGATTGAGGTCATGCACATCAAAGTGCTTTAGTGATTTGCTTTGGAGGTAAAATTACATCTCGTTATATTTTTCCTATATCTCTTGATATTTCACAAATATTCTGTAATGAACATGTTTTACTTTTAAAATTTGAAAAAAAAAATTAATAAAATACAAACATAAAAATGTCTTCACCTTTTTTTCCCACCATACCTCTTGCTTGCTTTGGAAGTTGTGACCAGAAGTTACTGCGACTTTTAGTATTTTTTCACTTGTCTCCACTTTGTTTAGTCTTCTTTTTCATGTTCCAATTCTTATAAAGGAGAAATTCCTTTTACTTTAAAGTCGTAGAAGACAACATGAAAAATGTGTCAATTAATGACCCTGAGAAAACCTTGCGTCTTGGAAATGAATTCCACCAGCAATTAAAGGCCGTGGAATTGGGAAGTTAGACTCTTTGGAATCTTTTATTTATTTATTTATTTATTTTTTCTTTTTATTGTACTTTAAGTTTTAGGGTACATGTGTGGCTTTTCACCATAAAGAAGACACAAAAATAAGACACTACTAACCAAAAAATATATCCATAATTCCATGCACAGTCACAGATATAAAAGGCATCTATTTAGAAAATAGATAAAAATGAATTTTCAAGGCTCCAAAGAAAGAGGAAGGAACACAATATAGAGAAGATTAATTGCATTATATTTCACTTTATTGTAGAAAATTTCTTAGAAAAGGTTGGTGGTCATAAATCTCTTTCTTTAATCATATTATCTAAATGAAAATGAAGTGTACCAATTTCATTGGAAATATTGGAAATAACTATTTCCTAAGAGTCACATCCCTCTGATACCTTTGTTTACCTTTGTAATTTTCCATTATAATTAATTCCTCTTGGATTTGGGAGCTGTGTTGGAACTGCACTGTGCCAAAACAGTTAATGGTTAAAATAAATGAAATTTACTATTTTTAATTGTTTGATCTCTCCCATTGCAAATAATAGCTGACTAATTTCTTGTCTCTTGCATTTGATGACCTGCATTTATCATTTCAGCAAATGGCCTATACAGCCAACTGTTTCTTCAAATTACGTTGTGGTTTCAGTGAAAAGCCTGGTCAACAGGGTTCAAAATCATTTTATTGTTGTTGTCTCTGAATTAGTAACTTCATTTATGATTACTTATACACTCACAGCTTAGATCCTTTTGAGGAAATAGTATGGCTATGAAAGTTGTTGATGAAATAGAATCATTTTCCATTTCCTAGTTCTATTTTTCTCCTACCGTGGCTGGATATAAATATGTGTTTTCATTTTCTCTCCTTATATCAGGAGATAAAAAACATCTCAGTTCCCAATACAAATTTGTCTTTATTAAATATTAAAAATATACCAAATGATTTTTATAAAATATCTAGAGGGTAACAGATAAATGATAATAACAACGTGCATTAACCCACCACTCATATAAAGGAAAAAATTGTTTCATTTCTTTCTTCTCTTTGTTTGATTTATTTTTTCTTTTTGAAAATAAACTATTGAGTTTGTTATATAATTCAAATGTATGCTTATTTATTTTACATGAAGAGGTATTTGAAAGATTACCTACAAACTGCTGTATCAGTTGTGTTCACCTTTCTACACAAATATTGCTCTTTTCAATGTAGCCAGTTAAAGATTGAATCTCTTTTTGTGTTCCCAAATAAAATTCCTTCTGAGAGATCCTTTAGGTAACTGCAATATATTTATTATCCAAGGCTTTCATTCTGCTTCACTATTCCAGACACAAATAAAATACCTTGTCTTTTCAGGCATTATAATTTTCATAACAGATTGTTAAAAATACTATATGAAAGAAGGTACTTAATTTATTCCTATCTTAAACATTTGTGTGTTTATTTCTTAAGAGGTGTAACAAACATACGACAAATTGTGCAAAATGGTTTTACATAAAGTGTGCAAAGATTCAAAATTTCATGTGTGTAGTTAAGTAATTTATTTTTATATATGTATCTGCCAGTGTAAACACAGCCCAGATCAAGACATAGAAGTCAGACTAACTTTACATAGGTTGCGGGGGAGTAGAACCAGGAAAGAGGCACAGCACAACTTTATGGGCATCTCTAACTGTTCTATCGTCATTTATTAGTTTTGCCTTTTCTTGAACTTTATATAAATCAAATAGTATGTACTATTTTGTGACTGTATTTTTCACTCATATTAATATCTGTGAGATTCATCCATATCATATCAGAAGTTTCTTCTTTTTAAATGTGGAGTGATATGCCATTGTGTGATCTTCCAAATTTTCTTATCCACTTACCTCTTAAACAGTTACTTTGTTTCTATAAAAGTTGGATATTTGTTATGAATATAATCACTCATTTCTCTTATTATATAACGTTGAGTGGAATTACTGAATCATGGGGTAGGCATGTCTATTAGAAACTGCCAACGGGTTTCCGATGTAATGGCGCCACTTTACACTCCCACTAGCAATGTAGGAGAATTTCAGTTGTTCCACATGCTTGACTGACTTTGGTATTCTCAAGACTTTTTAATTTTAGCTATTTTGTTGGGTACCTACCAATAGTAATTGTGGTTATAATTCGCATTTTCCTGATTTTTAATGATGTAGAACATCTTTTCATATTGTTACTAACCATTTGAATATTCCCCTTTGTGAAGTACCTATTTGGCTTTTTGCCCAATTTTCATGAATAGCTGACAACTTAGATAAAATAAGCAAATTCCTTGAAAGCACAATTACATGACCAACAAAAGAAGAAAAAATTGGATATTGTATTTTTTAAAGAAATGAAAACCATAATGCTAAATGATGAGAACACATGGACACATAGAGGGGAATATCACACACTGGGGACTATCAGAGGGTGGAGGTTGGGAGGAGGGAGAGGATCAGGAAAAATAACTAGTGGGTACTAGGCTTAATACCTGGGTGATGAAATAATCTGTACAACAAGCCCCCATGACACAAGTTTACCCATGTAACAGACCTGCACAGGTACCCCAGAACTTCAAATAAGAGTTAAAAATTAAAACTAAATAGTCTTTCTAAAAATCACAAGAACCAGTTGTCTTCATTGATGATCTTTTCCGAACATTTAAGAATGAGATAATGCAAATCCAGAGAAAGAAGGAACACTTCAAAAATATTTGTATTGGTCTAGAATAAAATTGATACCAAGTTTACTAAAGATATGAAACCTAACAAGATACAAAAAATACAAAAAACAATGATAGACTGGATTAAGAAAATGTGGCACATATACACCATGGAATACTACACAGCCATAAAAAATGATGAGTTCATGTCCTTTGTAGGGACATGGATGAACCTGGAAATCATCATTCTCAGCAAACTATTGCAAGGACAAAAAACCAAACACCTCATGTTCTCACTCATAGATGAGAATTGAACAATGAGAACACTTGGACACAGAAAGGGGAACATCACACACTGGGGTCTGTTGTGGAGTGGGGGAAGGGGGGAGGGAAAGCATTAGGAAATATACTTAATGCTAAATGACGAGTTAATGGGTGCAGCACACCAACATGGCACATGTATACATATGTAACAAACCTGCACGTTGTGCACATGTACCCTAAAACTTAAAGTGTAATAAAAAAAAGAAAATCTTTAAAAATTAAATATATAAAATGTATGATAACCAAGTTGACAGCATCTGAAAAATTAATTCATTACATTAACAGAATAAAGGATAACTGCATATAGTCATAACAATTGATGCCCCAAAACAATTTGATAAAATTCAGCCACTCATTTATAATTAAAAAATAAAATTTTCA
Organism: Gorilla gorilla gorilla; assembly: GCF_029281585.2. Lineage (NCBI taxonomy): Eukaryota > Metazoa > Chordata > Mammalia > Primates > Hominidae > Gorilla > Gorilla gorilla. The sequence goes on from NC_073239.2 coordinate 36,779,207, forward strand.
GTAATGTAGAAATAGAAGAAAACCTCAACAATTTGATTAAAGGTAGTAACAATAGTTGTCAGTCAGTTATATTCAGGATTGAAAAAGATAAAGACCAGAAAAACAATCTTCACTATTACTACTTCTATGCATATTTTATTGGAGGTTCTAGCGAACACATAATACAAAAATGAGAAATAATAAGCATAAATATTGGAAAAGAATAAACAGGACTATTTTCATGCAGAAACAACATGATTAATAAAAATTCCAAAAGAATAAAGTAATCTCTATTAAAATTAAAAAGTAGCCAAGCACGGTAGCTCACGCCTGTAATCCCAGCACTTTGGGAGGCCAAAGTGGGTGGATCACCTGAGGTCAGGAGTTCCAGACCAACCTGGACAACATGCTGAAACCCCATCTCCACCAAAAAATACAAAAACTAGCCGGATGCAGTGGTGCTCCTGTAGTCCCAGCTACTCTGGAGGCTGAGGCAGGAGAATCCTTTGAACCCGGGAGGCAGAAGTTGCAGTGAGCCAAGATGGTGCCACTGCAGTCGACCCTGGGGGAATGAGACTCTGTCTCAATAAATAAATAAACTCAAGAAAGTTTCTGAATTTAAGATCAATATAGTAAAATTAATTGTAACAGTACGCAAGATGTCTCCACTGAAAACTTAAAATACCGCTGAATAAAATTTTTAAACTTTAGAAAAAGAAGAAATATATTACATTTAAGAAGTAGAAGACTCAATATCATTCAGACATCCAATCCCCTCCCACCATTCCTCTATATATTTAGTACAATTCTCTTAAAGATCTTAGCAGGCTTTTTTGTGAAAATGCACCAGAAGATTTAAAATTTTCACATACGTGAAAATGCAAAAGGCTTTAAATAGCCAACAAGAAGATGAAGAGCCAATAGAAGAAGAACAAAACTGAAAGGCTTATGCTACTAGATTTGAATGCTTTTTAATAGCTTATAGTAACTTAGACATTGTGGTTATGGTGCAAGGATATACAAGGAAGATTAATGAAATAGCATACACAATCCAGAAGTTGACTAGCGTACATACAACCATTTGATACAGAACAAAACGCTACTGTAATTCAGTGGGGAAAAATACAGCCTTTTAAATAAATTGTGTGGGAGCAATTAGGTATTCACTTGGAAAAATAAATGTTCCTTGTTCCCTACCTCATATCATACACAAAACATTAATGTGAGATGGAACATACATCTAATTGTGGGAAGTAAAATAATAACATTAGAATGTAATGAACATAATAAATTACCTTCATATTTTTTATTCCTTAAGCAGTACAAAAAGCAAGTAGGTGTTCAATTATAATTTGTCTTTTTCTCTTCATATTTTGATGAATATAGTCTCCTGTAATTAAATTTTAGCTTCTAATACTCAGTTGGATTATAGTTATTGCACATGAGTCCATGCATTAGAATTAAAATATTGATTTCAACATTCATTATCTTTATCCCCAGTTTTTTTTTTATTATACTTTAAGTTCTGGGATACATGTGCAGAACATGCAGGTTTGTTATACAGGTATACACAAGCCATGGTGGTTTGCTGCACCCGTCAACCCATCATCTACATTAGGTATTTCTCCTAATGCTATCCCCCCTAGACCCCCAACCCCTGACAGGCCCCAGTGTGTGATGTTCCCCTCTCTGTGTTCATGTGTTCTCATTGTTCAACTCCTACTTATGAGTGAGAACATGCGGTATTTGGTTTTCTGTTCCTGTGTTAGTTTCCTGAGAATGATGGTTTCCAGCTTCACCCATGTCCCTGCAAAGGACATGAACTCATCCTTTTATATGGCTGTGTAGTATTCCATAGTGTATATGTGCCACATTTTCTTTATTCAGTCTATCATTGATGGGCATTTGGGTTGGTTCCAAGTCTTTGCTATTGTGAATAGTGCTGCAATAAACATATGTGTGCATGTGTCTTTATAGTAGAATGATTTATAATCCTTTGGGTATATACCCAGTAATGAGATTGCTGGGTCAAATGGTGTTTCTAGTTCTAGATCCTTCAGGAATCAACACACTGTCTTCCACAATGGTTGAACGAATTTACAGTCCCACGAACAGTGTAAAAGCGTTCCTATTTCTCCACAGCCTCGCCAGCATCTGTTGTTTCCTGACTTTTTAATGATTGTCATTCTAACTGGTGTGAAATGGTATCTCACTGTGGTTTTGATTTTCATTTCTCTAATGACCAGTGATGATGAGCTTTTTTTCATATGTTTGTTGGCCACATAAATGTCTTCTTTTGAGAAGTGACAGTTCATATCCTTTGCCTGCTTTTTGATTGTTTGTTATTTTTCTTGTAGAATTTTCTTGTTATTTTCCTTTGTAGATTCTGGATATCAGCCCTTTGTCAGATGGATAGATTGCAGAATTTTTCTCCCATTCTGTAGGTTGCCTGTTCACTCTGATGATAGTTTTTTTGTTTTTTTTTTTGCGTGCAGAAGCTCTTTAGTTTAATTAGACCCCATTTGTCAATTGTGGCTTCTATTGCCATTGCTTTTGGTGTTTTAGTCATGAAGTCTTTGCCCACGCCTATGTCCTGAGTGGTATTGCCTAGGTTTTCTTCTAGGGTTTTTATGGTTTTAGGTCTTATGTTTAAGTCTTTATTCCCTCTTGAGTTAATTTTTGTATAAGGTGTAAAGAAGGGGTCCAGTTTCAGTTTTCTGCATATGGGTAGCCAGTTTTCCCAGCACCATTTGTGAAACAAGGAATCCTTTCCCCATTGCTTGTTTTTGTCACGGTTGTCAAAGATCAGATAGTTGTAGATGTGTGGTGTTATTTCTGAGGCCTCTGTTCTATTCCATTGGTCTATATATCTGTTTTGGTACCACTACCATGCTGTTTTGGTTACTGTAGCCTTGTAGTATAGTTTGAAGTTGGGTAGCATGAATCATTTTAGAATATAGTTTAAGTGTTTCACAGTAAAAAGAAAGCTAAGAATCTTTGTTTCTGTAGGAAAGAGGGGTGCCAGAAAGATCCAAATGATCCTTTTGAAAGCAAACATTTTCTCTTTTCTCTCTCTGTCTCCCCCTGCCTCCTCAACACCCTTTGAAAGTGTGCTTGCATATGTGTGTGTCTAGGGTTTATAACTGCAAACTTATTGCTCTGTAAAGGAAAATTATTGATTAGTTTAAGTTGCAGAAAAGATGGAAAAGTTGAAAGATTATTTGGCATGCAATCCATCTATTCCATAGTTAAATATCATTAGTTGCATAATTCCCAGCAAAATATTTTCAAAGCTTTTCTTTTTAGATATCTGTCTGCTTCCAGTCAGACACTCTATTGACAAATCTATTGACAACCTACATAATGTGTATTATGAGGAAGAGAAGAGTAATTTGTCTGTATTCAAGGAACTTAAAATTAACTTGAGGAAAGAAGAATGAAAAATGGAAGGGATCTAAACTTAGAACAAATTCCTATAACTCTTGTTCAGGTGTTCCTTTTGTTTCAGAATATTAATACACATGATATAACTGGAAAGTAATTAAGTGGCAGAGTAAGTGAAATGAACCATAGATATAGTGGAGATTGATATGAACTACATATCTAGAAAAGGTTTTACTACTTAGGAGAGAAGGCTTGAGATATATTGAATAATTTGGTTACATATAGACAGCAGAACTTGTTTAGCTAAAAAGAAGAAAACAAGCAGGAATAGGACAAAAAAAGTATAAATAATGCAGAAAACCACGAGGTTGTTTTTACTGAAATAGAAGAGTTTTTGCAATATTAGAAAACTATAGGGGAGGAGCCAAGATGGCCAAATAAGAACAGCTCTGGTCAACAGCTCCCAGCATGAGTGACGCAGAAGACAGTGATTTCTGCATTTCCATCTGAGGTACCGGGTTCATCTCACGAGGGAGTTACAGACAGTGGGTGCAGGTCAGTGGGTGCAGCGCACTGTGTGCGAGCCAAAGCAGGGCAAGGCATTGCCTCACTCAGGAAGCACAAGGGGTCAGGGAGTGCCCTTTCCTGGTCAAAGAAAGAGGTGACAGACAGCACCGGGAAAATCGGGTCACTCTCACCCGAATACTGCGCTTTTCTGACAGGCTTAAAAAATGGCACACCAGGAGATTATATCCTGCATCTTGCTCGGAGGGTCCTAAGCCCACGGAGTTGCGCTGATTGCTAGCACAGCAGTCTGAGATCAAACTGCAAGGTGTCAGCGAGGCTGGGGGAGGGGCGCCCACCATTGCCCAGGCTTGCTTAGGTAAACAAAGCAGCCCAGAAGCTCCAACTGGGTGGAGCCCACCAAGCTCAAGGAGGCCTGCCTGCCTCTGTAGGCTCCACCTCTGGGGGCAGGGCACAGACAAACAACAAGACAGCAGTAACCTCTGCAGACTTAAATGTCCCTGTCTGACAGCTTTGAAGAGAGCAGTGGTTCTCCCAGCATGCAGCTGGAGATCTGAGAATGGGCAGACTGCCTCCTCAAGAGGGTCCTTGACCCCTGACCCCTGAGCAGCCTAACTGGGAGACACCCCCCAATAGGGGCAGACTGACACCTCACATGGCCGGGTACTCTGCTGAGACAAAACTTCCAGAGGAACGATCAGACAGCAGCATTCGCGGTTCATGAAAAACCACTGCTCTGCAGCCACCGCTGCTGTTACCCAGGCAAACAGGGTCTGGAGTGGACCTCTAGCAAACTCCAACAGACCTGCAGCTGAGGGCCCTGTCCGTTAGAAGGAAAACTAAGAAACGGAAAGGACATCCACACCAAAAACCCATCTGTACATCACCATCATCCAAGACCAAAAGTAGATAAAACCACAAAGATGGGGAAAAAACAGAGCAGAAAAACTGGAAACTCTAAAAAGCAGAGCACCTCTCCTCCTCCAAAGGATCACAGTTCCTCACCAGCAATGGAACAAAGCTGGATGGAGAATGACTTTGATGAGCTGAGAGAAGAAGGCTTCAGACGATCAAACTACGAGCTACAGTTCAAACCAAAGGAAAGAAGTTAAAAACTTTGAAAAAAATTTAGATGAATGTATAACTAGAATAGCCAATACAGAGAGGTGCTTAAAGGAGCTGATGGAGCTGAAAACCAAGGCTTGAGAACTATGCGAAGAATGCAGAAGCCTCAGTAGCCGATGCGATCAACTGGAAGAAAGGGTATCAGTGATGGAAGATGAAATGAATGAAATGAAGCGAGAAGGGAAGTTTAGAGAAAAAGAATAAAAAGAAGTGAACAAAGCCTCCAAGAAATATGGGACTATGTAAAAAGACCAAATCTACGTCTGATTGGTGTACCTGAAAGTGACGGGGAGAATGGAACCAAGTTGGGAAACACTCTGCAGGATATTATCCAGGAGAACTCCCCCAATCTAGCAAGGCAGGCCAACATTCAGATTCAGGAAATACAGAGAATGCCACAAAGATACTCCTCGAGAAGAGCAACTCCAAGACACATAATTGTCAGATTCACCAAAGTTGGAATGAAGGAAAAAATGTTAAGGGCAGCCAGAGAGAAAGGTCGGGTTACCCTCAAAGGGAAGCCCATCAGACTAACAGCGGATCTCTCGGCAGAAACTCTACAAGCCAGAAGAGAGTGGATGCCAATATTCAACATTCTTGAAGAAAATAATTTTCAACCCAGAATTTCATATCCGGCCAAACTAAGCTTCATAAGTGAAGGAGAAATAAAATACTTTACAGACAAGCAAATGCTGAGAGATTTTGTCACCACCAGGCCTGCCCTAAAAGAGCTCCTGAAGGAAGCACTAAACATGGAAAGGAACAACTGGTACCAGCTGCTGCAAAATCATGCCAAAATGTAAAGACCATCGAGACTAGGAAGAAACTGCATCAACTAATGAGCAAAATCACCAGCTAATGTCATAATGACAGGATCAAATTCACACATAACAATATTAACTTTAAATGTAAATGGACTAAATGCTCCAATTAAAAGACACAGACTGGCAAATTGGATAAAGAGTCAAGACTCATCAGTGTGCTGTATTCAGGAAACCCATCTCACATGCAGAGACACACATAGGCTCAAAAATAAAAGGATAGAGGAAGATCTACCAAGCAAATGGAAAACAAAAAAAGGCAGGGGTTGCAATCCTAGTCTCTGATAAAACAGACTTTAAACCAACAAAGATCAAAAGAGACAAAGAAGGCCATTACATAATGGTAAAGGGATCAATTCAACAAGAAGAGCTAACTATCCTAAATATATATGGACCCAATACAGGAGCACCCAGATTCATAAAGCAAGTCCTCAGTGACATACAAAGAGACTTAGACTCTTACACATTAATAATAGGAGACTTTAACACCCCACTGTCAACATTAGACAGATCAACGAGACAGAAAGTTAACAAGGATACCCAGGAATTGAACTCAGCTCTGCACCAAGCGGACCTAACAGACATCTACAGAACTCTCCACACCAAATCAACACAATATACATTTTTTTCCGCATCACACCACACCTATTCCAAAATTGTCCACATGCTTGGAAGTAAAGCTCTCCTCAGCAAATGTAAAAGAACAGAAATTATAATAAACTATCTCTCAGACCACAGTGCAATCAAACTAGAACTCAGGATTAAGAAACTCTCTCAAAACCACTCAACCACATGGAAACAGAACAACCTGCTCCTGAATGGCTACTGGGTATATAACGAAATGAAGGCAGAAATAAAGATGTTCTTTGAAACCAATGAGAACAAAGACACAACATACCAGAATCTCTGGGACGCCTTCAAAGCAGTGTGTAGAGGGAAATTGATAGCACTAAATGCCCGCAAGAGAAAGTAGGAAAGATCCAAAATTGACACCCTAACATCACAATTAAAAGAACTAGAAAAGCAAGAGCAAACACATTCAAAAGCTAGCAGAAGGCAAGAAATAACTAAAATCAGAGCAGAACTGAAGGAAATAGAGACACAAAAAACCCTTCAAAAAATTAATGAATCCAGGAGCTGGTTTTTTGAAAGGATCAACAAAATTGATAGACCACTAGCAAGACTAATCAATAAAAAAAGAGAGAAGAATCAAATAGATACAATAAAAAATGATAAAGGGGATATCACCACTGATCCCACAGAAATACAAACTATCATCAGAGAATACTATAAACACCTCTATGAAAATAAACTAGAAAATCTAGAAGAAATGGATAAATTCCTCGACACATACACCCTCCCAAGACTAAACCAGGAAGAAGTTGAATCTCTGAATAGACCAATAACAGGAGCTGAAATTGTGGCAATAATCAATAGCTTACCAATCAAAAGGAGTCCAGGACCAGATGGATTCACAGCCGAATTCTACCATAGGTACAAGGGTGAACTGGTACCATTCCTTCTGAAACTATTCCAATCAATAGAAAAAGAGGGAATCCTCCCTAACTCATTTTATGAGGCCACCATCATCCTGATACCAAAGCTGTGCAGAGACACAATAAAAAAAGAGAATTTTAGACCAATATCCTTGATGAACATTGATGCAAAAATCCTCAATAAAATACTGGCAAACCGAATCCAGCAGCACATCAAAAAGCTTATCCACCATGATCAAGTGGGCTTCATCCCTGGGATGCAAGGCTGGTTCAACATACGCAAATCAATAAATGTAATCAGCATATAAACAGAGCCAAAGACAAAAACCCCATGATTATCTCAATAGACGCAGAAAAAGCCTTTGACAAAATTCAACAACCCTTCATGCTAAAAGCTCTCAATAAATTAGGTATTGATGGGATGTATCTCAAAATAATAAGAGCTATCTATGACAAACCCACAGCCAATATCATACTGAATGGGCAAAAACTGGAAGCATTCCCTTTTGAAAACTGGCACAAGATGGGGATGCCCTCACTCACCACTCCTATTCAACATAGTGTTGGAAGTTCTGGCCAGGGCAATTAGGCAGGAGAAGGAAATAAAGGGTATTCACTTTGGGAAAGAGGAAGTCAAATTGTCCCTGTTTGCGGACGACATGATTGTATATCTAGAAAACCCCATTGTCTCAGCCCAAAATCTCCTTAAGCTCATAAGCAACTTCAGCAAAGTCTCAGGATACAAAATCAATGTACAAAAATCACAAGCATTCTTATACATCAACAACAGACGAAGAGAGAGCCAAATCATGAGTGAACTCCCATTCACAATTGCTTCAAAGAGAATAAAATACCTAGGAATCCAACTTACAAGGGACGTGAAGGACCTCTTCAAGGAGAACTACAAACCACTGCTCAAGGAAATAAAAGAGGATATAAAGAAATGGAAGAACATTCCATGTTCATGGGTAGGAAGAATCAATATCGTGAAAATGGCCATACTGCCCAATGTAATTTATAAATTCAATGCCATCCCCATCAAGCTACCAATGACTTTCTTCACAGAATTGGAAAAAGCTACTTTAAAGTTCATATGGAACGAAAAAAGAGCCCGCATCGCAAACTCAATCCTAAGCCAAAAGAACAAAGCTGGAGGCATCACACTACCTGACTTCAAACTGTACTACAAGGCTACAGTAAGCAAAACAGCATGGTACTGCTACCAAAACAGAGATAGACATCAGTGGAACAGAACAGAGCCCTCAGAAATAACGCTGCATATCTACAACTATCTGGTCTTTGACAAACCTGACAAAAACAAGCAATGGGGAAAGGATTCCCTATTTAATAAATGGTGCTGGGAAAACTGGCTAGCCATATGTAGAAAGCTGAAACTGGATCCCTTCCTTACACCTTATACAAAAATGAATTCAAGATGGATTAAAGACTTAAACGTTAGAACTAAAACCATAAAAACCCTAGAAGAAAAGCTAGGCATCACCATTCAGGACACAGGCATGGACAAGGACTTCATGTCTAAAACACCAAAAGCAATGGCAACAAAAGCCAAAATTGACAAATGGGATCTAATTAAACTCAAGAGCTTCTGCACAGCAAAAGAAACTACCATCAGAGTGAACAGGCAACCCACAAAATGGGAGAAAATTTTCACAACCTACTCATCTGACAAAGGGCTACTATCCAGAATCTACAATGAACTCAAACAAATTGACAAGAAAAAAACAAAAAACCCCATCAAAAATTGGGTAAAGGACATGAACAGACACTTCTCAAAAGAAGACATTTATGCAGCCAAAAAACACATGAAAAAATGCTCACCATCACTGGCCATCAGAGAAATGCAAATCAAAACCACAGTGAGATACCATCTCACACCAGTTAGAATGGCAATCATTAAAAAGTCAGGAAACAACAGGTGCTGGAGAGGATGTGGAGAAATAGGAACACTTTTACACTGTTGGTGGGACTGTAAACTAGTTCAACCATTGTGGAAGTCAGTGTGGTGATTCCTCAGGGATCTAGAACTAGAAATACCATTTGACCCAGCCATCCCATTACTGGGTATATACCCAAAGGACTATAAATCATGCTGCTATAAAGACACATGCACACGTATGTTTATTGTGGCATTATTCACAATAGCAAAGATTTGGAACCAACCCAAATGTCCAACAATGATAGACTGGATTAAGAAAATGTGGCACATATACACCATGGAATACTCTGCAGTCATAAAAAATGATGAGTTCATGTCCTTTGTAGGGACATGGATGAAATTGGAAATCATCATTCTCAGTAAACTATGGCAAGAACAAAAAACCAAACACCGCATATTCTCACTCATAGGTGGGAACTGAACAATGAGAACACATGGACACAGGAAGGGGAACGTCACACTCTGAGGACTGTTGTGGGGTGGGGGAAGGGGGGAGGGATAGCATCGGGAGATATACCTAATGCTAGATGACGAGTTAGTGGGTACAGCACACCAGCATGGCACATGTATACATATGTAACTAACCTGCACATTGTGCACATGTACCCTAAATCTTAAAGTATAATAATTAAAAAAAGAAAGAAAAAAAAAGAAAACAATATTGGATTTTTAGGGTGGGTGAGGAGTTGATTGTGAATATCCAGGAGAAGTTAGGGATTGATAAGGTAGTTATCACAGGTTTATAAAGAAGAGAGTGATATGATGAAAAATAATTTTTATAGGTAATGTTAAATTTATTCTAAGAATAAACTGTATTTGTGGGGAGATTACACTATGCAACATCTACAAAGTGGAATTCTATACACCTATTAAAAAGTTATGTTTCTATATGTTAATGTAAACATTTAAATGTAATAAGTTAAAAACCCAAGAAAAATATCTATACATAATATGTAGTTTGCAGTCTTAATAAAATGATATAAATATAATTATTAATACCTGTAACACTAACACACACACACTGTACTGAAGTGTGTATTATTTTTCTGGAAAGTTATCTAAGAAACTCTCAAAATGTTCAGTCAGTCTTTCTGTTATCTGTGATGTCCTTTTTTCACATTGGCATAAACTACTTTTTTTTAAAAGATAATTAAAAGAAAAAAACATATTTTGACCAGCTTTTTAAGAATGGCTGTTCTATTTCTGATTTTAAAATACTTCAACATTCAATTTGACATTTAAAAATAAATATTGTTAAAATTCCTAATTTTGTGGATTTTTCTGTGGATTAAGTCATCTGACTTAATCTAGATCCTGAATATGCACTACATAGTTTATTCATTCAACAGATATTCACTTAGTGTTTTTGATATGCACTATTCCAGATGTGGAGCATTTATAAACTGCTTTGTATGTATTTGAAAATTGTTCTCTTCTGTTTAAATGCAGCTTCAAAAATTAGGTTTCAAAAGAAGCATTAGTAGGAATTCTTAAATATTAGACATAAAACTGAAGAGAGCTATTACCTTTATAGACATATAAATGAATAGCTCTAATTACATATTTGATGCAATTTAATATTTTGCATCAAAGTTTCTCAGAGTGGGAAATTGGCCAACAGATATGTTTACATAGGGAAAAAAATACATCCCTAGTTGTGTTCCTATGGGATTATCTCATAGAAACATATAGCATTATGGTCTCTCTTTTTTCTGTTTCTGATGATTGGAAGAGTAAGTTGCAGATAACTGATGGGGATACAGGAAAAGGAGATAAAAGGCCATTCCTGGGATTCACGTACGACACCATCACAAGTTTTTTCCCCTGTCTTGTAAGTAATAACAGCACAAAAAGATGACTACAAATACTTTATTTACTGAAGGTGTTTTGTAAAACCTAGATTAATTTAAAACTATTAGCAATGGAGGCAATTTTTTTAAAAGCTGAACCAATAGAACCAGTTTGTAATAAGCATGGGCTGATGACAAATTTTGTCATAAATTTAGATTATACTGAAAGAACTGTATTTCTTTTACCAACATAAATGTTACATCAAGCTACGTCATTTTGAAACCTATGACAACCATACACAGGCCAACCAGCTAACCACTACATAGCAATAACTAGGTAAATGAATAAATGAATGCAAGCTGAAAATGAAATTAGTTAATTACATTTGACTGTGGGTTGTTTTTACACATTGTCTAACCATCTAGAGGAGGTATTTGATGTGAATAATATGAAATGTTGAATGAATTATATAAATATATATAAATATATGAAATGTATGTAATATACATGTTATATATAATATATATATACTATACATATACTTGAAACTTCAAAACTGTGTAGTGACTACTACTAATACTGATCTGTGAGGGATTCATGCAAGAATGGAGCATGGAGGAAATAAGGTAAGTTTCTCAGGACCTAATTCATATTTCTTTACCAGAGTCCATTTCAAAACATGGTTCTTGAGAATCCTGGATGTATTTTTGATATCATTTCCACATTAATAAAACTCAATATTATTCTGTGACTTTAAAACTCACCAGAATCATTATCTTATTCATAGAGATTTTTATAGCAGAAAGAGGCATTCGATACCATATAGTCCAAATTTTTTTTTTCACTGAGAAGAAAACCCTCAAAAGGAGAGTTACTTGTCCTGTGTCACCCCGTGAGCAGCTTACCCAGTTGTCCTGTAGAGGTCTTCTGATTCTAATTCATGACCTATAGTTTTGTGGTTTCATGTACTATTAATGTTTTTATTTTTGTCTTCCAGAAACTTATATTCTGAATTCTACTGACTATTTGGGATACTTCTCTGGGCCATTAGTAAAATCACTGACTGACAAAATTCCACAAAAGTAAGGGTCCTTGTAAGTTCAAGTGCCTTGACTGAGTACCAAATGTGGACATCAACATGAACATTTCTTTCCAATATGCATCATTTCCCTACCCCTTATTCTCACTTATTTTGATCATTATGGGATAAAGTTGACGATATGGAAAGAGCAAACCATTCAGTGGTATCGGAATTTATTTTGTTGGGACTTTCCAAATCTCAAAATCTTCAGATTTTATTCTTCTTGGGATTCTCTGTGGTCTTCGTGGGGATTGCGTTAGGAAACCTGCTCATCTTGGTGACTGTGACCTTTGATTCACACCTTCACACACCAATGTATTTTCTGCTTAGCAACCTCTCCTGCATTGATATGATCCTGGCTTCTTTTGCTACCCCTAAGATGATTGTAGATTTCCTCCGAGAACGTAAGACCATCTCATGGTGGGGATGTTATTCCCAGATGTTCTTTATGCACCTCCTGGGTGGGAGTGAGATGATGTTGCTTGTAGCCATGGCAATAGACAGGTATGTTGCCATATGCAAACCCCTCCATTACATGACCATCATGAGCCCACGGGTGCTCACTGGGCTATTGTTATCCTCCTATGCAGTTGGATTTGTGCACTCATCCAGTCAAATGGCTTTCATGTTGAATTTGCCCTTCTGTGGTCCCAATGTTATAGACAGCTTTTTCTGTGACCTTCCCCTTGTGATTAAACTTGCCTGCAAGGACACCTACATCCTACAGCTCCTGGTTATTGCTGACAGTGGGCTCCTGTCACTGGTCTGCTTCCTCCTCTTGCTTGTCTCCTATGGAGTCATAATATTCTCAGTTAGGTACCGTGCTGCTAGTCGATCATCTAAGGCTTTCTCCACTCTCTCAGCTCACATCACAGTTGTGACTCTGTTCTTTGCTCCGTGTGTCTTTATCTACGTCTGGCCTTTCAGCAGATACTCGGTAGATAAAATTCTTTCTGTGTTTTACACAATTTTCACACCTCTCTTAAATCCTATTATTTATACATTAAGAAATCAAGAGGTAAAAGCAGCCATTAAAAAAAGACTCTGCATATAAATTTAAAGCATACTTTTTAGATGAGACTTTTGAAGCAACACTCTCTTGTTTGTTTGAATATTTAAGAAACTCGTTTTTAATGTATCAGGTTCGTGCAAAAGTCATTGCGGTTTTTGCCATTAAAGTAAATGGCAAAATTAAAGTAATGGCAAAAACCACTATAACTTGTGTACCAGCTAACAGTTCAAGTTCCGTATGAGGAAATAGTAGATGTAATTGTTAAAAAGCAAACACCTTTTGTGATCTTCTATGGTCAAACACATAATATCTACAGTTTGGCTTGTATACATTTAAATCCCACCTTTATCAGTTTCTCTGGTGCAAATTTGAAGAAAATAAATAAGTTCCCTGTGATTTAGTTTTTTCATCTATACAACCTTGTTTATATGCATCTTTCATTATTATTTTAGCATGCTCTTAAACCTCAGAAAACATATTATTATTGTTAGGATTTTTGTTGTTGTTATTGGTAATCTATGTTTAGAGAAAGCACACAGATGACATCTCATCACGGTTATTTATCCAAGTGCCTTACAGGCTAGAAAACTGCATGTTCTGGGTAATCCCTGATTAGTGTGTATTAAATTATACTAAGTTGTTTTCCATAAACACAGTGTGTTCACCGTTCTTCACATATTTTGTGAGCCTACAGAATGCCAGAAGATATAGCCAGGGCTTCAAGGAACTTATAGCCTATGGATAGATCAAGCAAACTAAATTGGCAGTTGTTCCATGGCACGAACAGCACTGTTACATGATGGACAGGGTGCTTTGAGAGTGCAGAGGAATGGCATCTCAATCAGGGCAGGGCAGGAAGGTTTCCACTTATAGTTAGCATCAGCTAGATGGAAAAGAAAGACATTCCACAAGAAAGAAATAGTATGTTGAGAATGCATGGAAGCATGACACAGTGGCGAACCTATACATAATTTCATTGAGCTGGGTCATGGGCTATGATGTCGAGAGATAAGACAGAGAGGTAGGTCAAATGTAGCCTGATCATATAATAGAAAATATAGGACACTCTTTGGAATTCAAAACTATGTCATGCTGAAATTTAAAAGAGAGACAGGAAGGAAAAATGTAAGCATAGACCATTCCTGTCCCAACTTGTACATTGTACTGCTTCTATTCCAAGTTTATCTCCTCCTTCTTAGCTCTGTTCATATTTCTCTTTGCAATCTAGGCAACTAGGCCTGTAACTGAATTGAAGGCTAAAGCAAATTTAAGGCAACTGTGATAGTGCCAGGGCTCAGCCCTACACTGCTTTGAGATATGAGTGGGTACTGACAGCAGGGAGAGGCCTCAAGTCTGCACCCCAGCCAGCCCTGGCACTCCATGTGCAAGTGCAGCACTGCTCCAGGCCCAGCTCCACCTTGGGGCCCCTCTCTGTGTGACCCTGCTGCTCCCCCACCAGCGGGCAGCCTGGCCCAGCCCCATTGCAGCAGCCCCCTGGGTGGCAGGCTTTGAGGGGGCTCTCTGCCTCTTCCCTACAGTGGTGGGCATAATGGCAACAGCCGCTCCAGATAGCCCACCACTGCCATCAGCAGGAATTAATTAATTGCTTGCCAAGGCATAAAAGTCTCATTTTCCTATTTCCCCATCAGTTTCACACCAACAGAGTGCATAACTCATATGAAATCCTCATTACTTGCTAGTAAAAAAAAAGTTCAGCATGTGATTCTATGTCCTCAACAATGCTTTTGTCTAAACCTGACATACTGGGTTAGAATTAACAACCTCCTTTTTGTGTATCCATTGTGCCTGCTACATGGCGTTATCATTCCAAGTATATTTTCATATTGTCTTTATTTTTGTTAAGTGCCATTAACCAACTTATTCATTGAGGCTTGCAATGATGTTTCATTTCTCTTATTTCCAAGATCATTGCACAATCTCTGACACATAATAGATCCTCAGACAGATTCATTTTAATAAATTAATTAGTTGACTAATTATAGGGTGAAGATTTAAAGATGAAAGGGAATACAACAATTTTCCAAATAAACTTCCTCTATAACTTTTGGTATGTGGAAATACCACACACCAAAAAATGTACAAATTCCAAGAAATATGAAACCTACAAAGACTGAACCAGAAAGAAACAGAAATTCTGAACATATCAGTAATGAATACATTGAATCATTAATTTTTTAAAAAAGTTTCCTATCAAAGAAAAGCACAAGTCCTGACAAATTAAATGCTGAATTTTACCAAACATTTAAAGAACTAATACCAATACTTCTTAAACTCGTCCAAAAAAAATGAAGAGGAGGAAATAGTTCCAAACTCATTTTACCAGGCCAGCATTATCCTGGTACCATTCTATACAAGATCACTACATGAAAAGAAACTACATATCAATATCACTGATGAACATACATGCAAAAATTTTCAACAAAATACTAGCAAATCAAATTTAACAGCACATTAAAAACATCATTCACCATGATCAAACAGGCTTTATCCCAGAAATACAAGTGTGTCAATATATAAATCAATAGTGCGATATACTATCTTATAAGGAATAAAAATCACATGATTATTTCAATAGATGTAGAAAAATTATTTGACAAAGCTCAACAACTGTTTATGATGAAAAAAATCTCAAAAAAATGGCTATAGAAGAAATGTACCTCAACACAATAAGGTTATATATGGCAGGCCCATAGTTTACATTACACCCAGTAGTGAAAGTTGGAAGCATTTTTTCTAAGGTATGGAATAAGAGAAAGCTGCTTAGTCTAACTACTGCTGTTGAACTGGAAGCCCTAGCAGGAGCAAGTAAGCAAGAAAAAGAAATAGAAGCCATTCGTATGGGAAAGAAAGAAGTGACATTGACTTTGTTTGCTGATGACATGATCTTATATATAAAAAACCCTAAAGACTTTATCCAAACCTGTTAAAGCTAATAAACAAATTCAGTAAAGTTGTATGTTACAAAGTCAACATACAAATATCTGTAGCATTTCTATACACTAACAATGAACTACCTGAAAACAAAATTAAGAAAATAGTCTTATTTACGATAACATCAAAACCAAAAATAAACTTAGGAGTAAACTTAACCAAAAGGTGAAAGATCTGTCCACTGAAAACTATAAAACAATGATGAAAAAAATGGAAGAAGACACAAATAAATAGAAAGATAATCTATGTTCAAAGATTGGAAAAATTATTATTGTTAAAATGTCTATACTACAGATTCAATGCAATTTCTATAAAAATTCCAATGTTATTTTTTCAAAGAAATAGAACAATCCTATAATTTGTGTGAAAGCAGAAAAAAAAGCCCAAATAACCAAAACAATCTTGAGCAAAAAGAACAAATCTGGAGACAACACACTTTCTGATTTCAAAATATATGACAAATCTATGGCAAATAAAACAGCATGGTACTGGCATAAATCAAGTATATATGGAATAGGATAGAAAGCCCAGGAATAAAACCAAATATTTATGGTCAATTGATTTTCAACAAAGCTAAGAACACACAATGGGGAAAATACAGTCTCTCTCTCTCTCTCTCTCTCTCTCTCTCTCCCTCCCTCCCCCACCCCCTTTCTCTCTTGACAGGGTCTCACTCTTCCCCAGGCTTGAGTGTAGTGGTGTGATCATGGCTCACTGCAGCCTTCACCTTCTGGGCTCAGGTGATCCTCTCACCTCAGCCTCCTGAGTAGCTGGAACCACAGGCACACGCCAACTACACCCAGCTAATTTTTGTATTTTTTGTAGAGATGGGGTTTCACCATGTTGCCCAAGCTGGTCTCGAACTCCTAGGCTCAAGTGATCTGTCCACCTTGGTCTCCCAAAGTTCTGGGATATAGGCATATAAGCCATCACACCCGACCAAGACAATCTCTTAATAAATGATGTTGGAAAAACTGTATATCCACATACAGAAGAATAAAATTGACCATTGTCTTACATTATACACAAGATTAAACTCAAAATGGATAAAATACTTAAATGTAAAACCCGAAACTAAAGCTAAGAGAAGAAAACATAGGGAAAATCTCCACAATATTGATCTCGGCAATGCTTTCTTAGATTGAACTCCAAAAGCACAAGCAACAAAAGGAAAAATAGACAATGGGATTGCATCAAACTAAAAAGCTTCTGTACAACCAAGGAAACAACTAACACAGTGAAGACACAACTCACATATTGAAATATATATTTATGTATATATAAACATATATATATGTTTGCAAACCATATATCTAATAAGCAGCTAATATCCAAAATATGTAAGGAACTCAAAAACAAACAAACCACTTAAAATGGGCAAAAGATCTAAAAAGATATTTCTCAAAAGAAGAGTTATGAATTACCAACAGATATATGAAAAAACATTCAATAACACTAATTATCAGAGAAATGCACATTATAAATGCAGTGAGATATCTGTTGACCCAGTTAAAATGGCTAGTATCAAAAATCAAACAAACAAAATAAATGCTAATAAGGATACAGAGAAAAGGGAGCTCTTATACACTGTTGATGGGAGTGTAAATTAGTAAAGCAATTATGAAAAACAGTACAGCGGTTCCTCAAAAAAATAAAACTAGAACTACCACATGATCCAGCAATCTCATTTCTTGGCATATACCAAAGGAAATGAAAACAGTACATCTGCATCCCTATGTTTATTGCAGTGCCAGTCACAAAAGCCAGGATATGGAATCAAACTAGATATCTATCTACAGATGAATAGTTAAAGAAAATGCATCATATATTAAGTACATATATATATATAAACACACACACACACACACATACCTACACACACATACAGTGGAATACTAAGATATAAAACAGAATCAAATCCTGTCATTTGCAACAGCATGAATGAACCCGAAAGACACGTTAAGTGATATAAGCTAGGTGCAGAAAACTAAGTGCTCTATGATTTCTCATATCTTGAACCCAAAAAAGTTGATTTTATAGAGGCAGGGAGTAGAAACTGGTTACCAGAACCTGGGAAAGTCAAGGAGAGGAGTAGTACTGGGAGAGGTTGGTCAATGGGTACAAAGTTACACTTAGAAAGAATAAGTTTTGGTGTTCTGTTAAGGAGTAGGATGATTATGACAATGTAATGCATATTTCAAGATAACTAGAAGAGAAAATTATGAATGTTGTCATCACAAAGAAATGATAACTGTTTAAAGTAATGGATATAGTAATTACCAAAAATTGATTATTATAGTATGCATATATGCCTTGAAACATCATGTTGTATCTCATTATGATGTACAATTATTATGTGTCAATTATATATTTAAATACAAAGAGAATAAAATACCTAGGAGTCCAACTTACAAGGGATGTGAAGGACCTCTTCAAGGAGAACTACAAACTGCTGCTCATTGAAATAAAAGAGGACACAAACAAATGGAAGAACATTCCATGCTCATGGATAGGAAGAATCAATATCATGAAACTGGCCATACTACCCAAGATAATTTATAGATTGAATGACATCTCCATCAAGCTACCAATGACTTTCTTCACAGAGTTGGAAAAAACTACTCTAAAGTTCATATGGAACCAAAAAAGAGCCCACATAGCCAAGACAATCTTAAGCAAAAAGAACAAAGCTGGAGGTATCATGCTACCTGACTTCAAACTATATTACAAGGCGACAGTAACCAAAACAGCATGGTACTGGTACCAAAACAGATATAGAGACCAATGGAACAGAACAGAGGCCTCAGAAATAACACCACACATATACAACCATCTGATCTTTGACAAACTTGACAAAAACAAGCAATGGAGAAAGGATTCCCTATTTAATAAATGGTGCTGGGAAAACTGGCTAGCCATATGTAGAAAGCTGAAACTGGATACCTTCCTTACGCCATATACAAAAATTAACTCAAGATGGATTAAAGACTTAAGTGTAAAACCTAAAACCATAAAAACCCTAGGAGAAAACCTAGGCAATACCACTCAGGACATAGGAATGGGCAAAGACTTCATGACTAAAACACCAAAAGCAATGGCAACAAAAGCCAAAATTGACAAATGGTATCTAATTAAACTAAAGAGCTTCTGCACAGCAAAAGAAACTATCAGGAGAGTGAGCAGGCAACCTACAGAATGCGAAAAGATTTTTGCCATCTACCCATCTGACAAAGGGCTAACATCAAGAATCTACAAAGAACTTAAACAAATTTACAGGAAAAAAGCAAACAACCCCATCAAAAAGTAGGCAAAGGATATGAACAGATACTTCTCAAAAGAAGACATTTATGCAGCCAACAGACACATGAAAGAATTCTCATCATTACTGGCCATCAGAGAAATGCAAATCAAAACCACAATGAGATACCATCTCATTCCAGTTAGAATGGTGATCATTAAAAAGTCAGGAAACAACAGATGCTGGAGAGGATGTGGAGAAATGGGAACGCTTTTACACTGTTGATGGTAGTTCAACCATTATGGAAGACAGTGTGGTGATTCCTCAAGGAACTAGAACTAGAAATACCATTTGACCCAGCAACCCCATTACTGGGTATACACCCAAAAGATTATGCATCATTCTACTATAAAGACACATACACACACATGTTTACTGCATTATTTACAATAGCAAAGACTTGGAACCAAACCAAATGCCCATCAATGATAGACAGGATTAAGAAAATACGTTACATATACACCATGAAATACTATGCAGCCATAAAAAAGGGTGAGTTCATGTCCTTTGCAGGGACATGGATGAAGCTGGAAACCATCATTCTCAGCAAACTATCACAAGGACAGAAAACCAAACACCACATGTTCTCACTCATAGGTGGGAACTGAACAATGAGAACACATGGACACAGGGTGGGGAACATCACACACTGGGGCCTGTCAGGGGATGGGGGTCTTGGGGAGGGATAGCATTAGGAGAAATACCTAATGTAAATGACTAGTTGATGGGTGCAGCAAGCCAAGATGGCACATGTATACATATGCAACAAACCTGCACGTTGTGCACATGTACCATATAACTTAAAGAATAATTTAAAAAAAATAAATAAATATTAAATAATTTTAAAAAGGCTGGGAAGGGAAGAGGGAAGAGAGAATAAACAGGAATTGGTTAATGGACAAAAATATAGTTTGACAAAAGGAATAAGCTCTAATATTCTATAGTACAGCAGGAAAATTATAGTTTACAATAATATCATGTATTTTCAAATAGCTAGAAGAGAATTGTCATGTTCCCAAAACAAGGAAAAGAAAAATGTTTGAGGTGATGGATATCCCAATCACCCTAATTTGATCACTACACATTATATACATGTATCAAAATATAACATGTACCCCAAAAATATGTACAAGTATTATACAATAATAAATATAAAAATATAAATATGTTCCAAAACAAAAAAAATGTGATATATATATACATACATATCCATATATATGTGTGTGTATATGTATATATATACACAACAGAATACTACATAGCCTTTAAAAGAGGAGGAAATTCTTTTCATTGAGACAACATGAATGAAACTGGAGAACAACATGCCAAGTGAAATAAGTCAGGCACAGAAAAATACTGTACTACCTCACTTATCTGTGGAATCTGAAAAAGCTGACCTCATAGAAACAGAGTGTTAGAAAGGTGGTTACCAGAGGTTGGGGGTAGTTGGAGAGATGGAGAAAGGAAAGATATTGATCAAGGGGTACAAAATCTCAGACTGGAGGAGCAACTTTTAGTGATCTATTGCAATGTGTGGTGACCACATTTAATAATAATGTATTGAAGGTATATACACATCCCTAGATATATGTATCTAGAGAGAGAGGAGGGAGAGAGAGGGAGAGATGGGATCTTGCTCTGTTGCCCAGGCATCCTGGATCTCCTGGCCCTAAGCAATTCTCCTACTTCAGCCTCCTGGGTAGCTGGGACTATTGGTGTGCAACACTACAACTGCTTGATTAGAAAAAAAAAATCTGGAGACTCCTTGTCCAGGCTGGCCTCAAGCTCCTGACATTAAGCTATTCTCCTGCCTCAGCCTCCCAGGTAGCTGATTACAGGTACAAGCCACCACACCTGGCTTTGTATCCTATGTTTTAAAATTGCTAAAAGAACAGATTTTTAATGTCTCATCACAAAAAAAGGATAAGTCTGTGAGGTGGTACATATATTAATTAACTTGATTGGCTCTTTACATACATACATATATAGATTTATATATATATCTCTATATACAATGTATAGATAAAGTCTCATACAAATTATTTGTCAATTAAAAATAATTTTTAAAAAATGTATTGAACAAATATTTCACCAAAGAAAACACATAAGTTAGCAAATAAAAAGATTTTCAACATCATTATTTATTAGGAAAATGAAAATTAAAACCACAATAAGATACCATTATATTTCTACAATGACTGTTCAAAATAAGATAGACAATAGCAAATGCTGGTAAGAATATAGGGAATTTACAATTCTCATGAATTGCTGCTGGGAATGTAAAATGATACAGTCACTTTGGAAAACA
This sequence comes from Gorilla gorilla gorilla, assembly GCF_029281585.2. Lineage (NCBI taxonomy): Eukaryota > Metazoa > Chordata > Mammalia > Primates > Hominidae > Gorilla > Gorilla gorilla. The sequence continues at coordinate 36,800,936 of NC_073239.2, forward strand.
ATTTGTCACTTTCTCAAAAAGTTAAAGTAAAACTGTCATATGAACCATCAATTTCAGAGAAGATAAATGAAAATATATGTCAACATAAATACTTGGGCACATATGCTCATAACAGCATTATTCATTATAGCCCCAACCTGGAAACAACCTAAATGTCCATCAATTGCTTATGGATAGACAAAAAGTGGTATTCAGCAATAAAAAGAAATAAAGTATTGACACATGCTACATCATGGATGAATCTCTAATACACTATTCTAAGTGAAAAAAAGCCACTGAGAGATCTGATATTATATAATTTATATTATATTAAATATCTAAAAATTGCAAATTTATAGAGACAGAAAGTAAACTAGTGGTTGTTTTGAGCCAGGTAGGGAGTAGGCATTAACTATTATGAGCTTGAAGGATCTTACTTGGGAGATGAAAATATTCTAAAACTGAGGTTTGGTGATAGTGGCATCACTCAGTACAGTTACTAATAATCATTGAGTTGTTTACTTGAAATGGATGATTTTGTGATAGGTTAAATATATCTCAATACAGTTGTTTGGAAAAAAAAAGGCAACCTTCTCTGTTACCTGATAAACTGGTTGGAGGAGAATTCCCAAGGCTATGTTTTGGAGTACTCAGACAACTGGATGCCTAAAAATGCTATTAATGTGGCAGGCACGTTAATATCTCCCCTGGATGCAGGTGTCTTATCAGGAAATATTAGTGACTACTAATCAGTAGTAACGTCCAGTTACTACCCCCCACTATTACCATTAATAAGTCATCAATACAGTAGACAAGTTTGGCATTTGGCGAGATGTCCAGATGGTCAAAATCTCTTCCGACAGTATTATGACAGGAGAATTAACATTCTACTGGGATAAGATCATGCACGTATAGTGCCGCCATTTCAAAGTGAGTTCAAATTACCTATGACTGTTTTTTTTTTTAATTTTTTAAATTATACTTTAAGTTTTAGGGTACATGTGCACATTGTGCAGGTTAGTTACATATGTATACATGTGCCATGCTGGTGCGCTGCACCCACTAACTCGTCATCTAGCATTAGGTATATCTCCCAGTGTTATCGCTCCCCCCTACCCCCCACCCCACCACAGTCCCCAGAGTGTGATATTCCCCTTCCTGTGTCCATGTGATCTCATTGTTCAAATCCCACCTATGAGTGAGAATATGCGGTGTTTGGTTTTTTGTTCTTGCGATAGTTTACTGAGAATGATGAATTCAAATTTCATTCATGTCCCTACAAAGGACACGGACTCATCATTTTTTATGGCTGCATAGTATTCCATGGTGTATATGTGCCACATTTTCTTAATCCAGTCTATCATTGTTGGACATTTGGGTTGGTTCCAAGTCTTTGCTATTGTGAATAATGCCACAATAAACATATGTGTGCATGTGTCTTTATAGCAGCATGATTTATAGTCCTTTGGGTATATACCCAGTAATGGGATGGCTGGGTCAAATGGTATTTCTAGTTCTAGATCCCTGAGGAATCGCCACACTGACTTCCACAATGGTTGAACTAGTTTACAGTCCCACCAACAGTGTAAAAGTGTTCCTATTTCTCCACATCCTCTCCAGCACCTGTTGTTTCCTGACTTTTTAATGATTGCCATTCTAACTGGTGTGAGATGGTATCTCATTGTGGTTTTGATTTGCATTTCTCTGATGGCCAGTGATGGTGAGCATTTTTTCATGTGTTTTTTGGCTGCATAAATGTCTTCTTTTGAGAAGTGTCTGTTCATGTCCTTCGCCCACTTTTTGATGGGGTTGTTTGTTTTTTTCTTGTAAATTTGTTTGAGTTCATTGTAGATTCTGGATAGTAGCCCTTTGTCAGATGAGTAGGTTGTGAAAATTTTCTCCCATTTTGTGGGTTGCCTGTTCACTCTGATGGTAGTTTCTTTTGCTGTGCAGAAGCTCTTGAGTTTAATTAGATCCCATTTGTCAATTTTGTCTTTTGTTGCCATTGCTTTCGGTGTTTTAGACATGAAGTCCTTGTCCATGCCTATGTCCTGAATGGTGATGCCTAGGTTTTCTTCTAGGGTTTTTATGGTTTTAGGTCTAACATTTAAGTCTTTAATCCATCTTGAATTAATTTTTGTATAAGGTGTAAGGAAGGGATCCAGTTTCAGCTTTCTCCATATGGCTAGCCAGTTTTCCCAGCACCATTTATTAAATAGGGAATCCTTTCCCCATTGCTTGTTTTTGTCAGGTTTGTCAAAGATCAGATAGTTGTAGATATGTGGCGTTATTTCTGAGGGCTCTGTTCTGTTCCATTGATCTCTATCTCTGTTTTGGTAGCAGTACCATGCTGTTTTGGTTACTGTAGCCTTGTAGTGTAGTTTGAAGTCAGGTAGTGTGATGCCTCCAGCTTTGTTCTTTTGGCTTAGGATTGACTTTGCGATGCGGGCTCTTTTTTGGTTCCATATGAACTTTAAAGTAGTTTTTTCCAATTCTGTGAAGAAAGTCATTGGTAGCTTGATGGGGATGGCATTGAATCTGTAAATTACCTTGGGCAGTATGGCCATTTTCACGATATTGATTCTTCCTACCCATGAGCATGGAATGTTCTTCCATTTGTTTTTATCCTCTTTTATTTCCTTGAGCAGTGGTTTGTAGTTCTCCTTGAAGAGGTCCTTCACATCCCTTGTAAGTTGGACTCCTAGGTATTTTATTCTCTTTGAAGCAATTGTGAATGGGATTTCACTCATGATTTGGGTCTCTGTTTGTCTGTTGTTGGTGTATAAGAATGCTTGTGATTTTTGTACATTGATTTTGTATCCTGAGACTTTGCTGAAGTTGCTTATGAGCTTAAGGAGATTTTGGGCTGAGACAATGGGGTTTTCTAGATATATAATCATGTCGTCTGCAAACAGGGACAATTTGACTTCCTCTTTTCCTAATTGAATACCCTTTATTTCCTTCTCCTGCCTAATTGCCCTGGCCAGAACTTCCAACACTATGTTGAATAGGAGTGGTGAGAGAGGGCATCCCTGTCTTGTGCCAGTTTTCAAAGGGAATGCTTCCAGCTTTTGCCCATTCAGTATGATATTGGCTGTGGGTTTGTCATAGATAGCTCTTATTATTTTGAAATACATCCCTTCAATACCTAATTTATTGAGAGTTTTTAGCATGAAGTGTTGTTGAATTTTGTCAAAGGCTTTTTCTGCATCTATTGAGATAATCATGTGGTTTTTGTCTTTGGCTCTGTTTATATGCTGGATTACATTTATTGATTTCCGTATATTGAACCAGCCTTGCATCCCAGAGATGAAGCCCACTTGATCATGGTGGATAAGCTTTTTGATGTGCTGCTGGATTCGTTTTGCCAGTATTTTATTAAGGATTTTTGCATCAATGTTCATCAAGGATATTGGTCTAAAATTCTCTTTTTTTGTTGTGTCTCTGCCTGGCTTTGGTATCAGAATGATGCTGGCCTCATAAAATGAGTTAGGGAGGATTCCCTCTTTTTCTATTGATTGGAATAGTTTCAGAAGGAATTGTACCAGTTCCTCCTTGTACCTCTGATAGAATTCGGCTGTGAATCCATCTGGGCCTGGACCCTGTTTGGTTGGTAAACTATTGATTATTGCCACAGTTTCAGCTCCTGTTATTGGTCTATTCAGAGATTCAACTTCTTCCTGGTTTAGTCTTAGGAGAGTGTATGTGCCAAGGAATTTATCCATTTCTTCTAGATTTTCTAGTTTATTTGCGTAGAGGTGTTTGTAGTATTCTCTGGTGGTAGTTTGTATTTCTGTGGGATCGGTGGTGATATCCCCTTTATCATTTTTTATTGTGTCTATTTGATTCTTCTCTCTTTTTTTCTTTATTAGTCTTGCTAGCGGTCTATCAATTTTGTTGATCCTTTCAAAAAACCAGCTCCTAGATTCATTAATTTTTTGAAGGGTTTTTTGTGACTCTATTTCCTTGAGTTCTGCTCTGATTTTAGTTATTTCTTGCCTTCTGCTAGCTTTTGAATGCATTTGCTCTTGCTTTTCTAGTTCTTTTAATTGCGATGTTAGGGTGTCAATTTTGGATCTTTCTTGCTTTCTCTTGTGGGCATTTAGTGCTATCAATTTCCCTCCACACACTGCTTTGAATGCATCCCAGAGATTCTGGTATGTGTGTCTTTTTTCTCGTTGGTTTCAAAGAACATCTTTATTTCTGCCTTCATTTCGTTATGTATCCAGTAGTCATTCAGGAGTAGGTTGTTCTGTTTCCATGTAGTTGAGTGGTTTTGAGTGAGTTTCTTAATCCTGAGTTCTAGTTTGAATGCACTGTGGTCTGAGAGATAGTTTGTTATAATTTCTGTTCTTTTACATTTGCTGAGGAGAGCTTTACTTCCAAGTATGTGGTCAATTTTGGAATAGGTGTGGTGTGGTGCTGAAAAAAATCTATATTCTGTTGATTTGGTGTGGAGAGTTCTGTAGATGTCTATTAGGCCTGCTTGGTGCAGAGCTGAGTTCAATTCCTGGGTATCCTTGTTGACTTTCTGTCTCGTTGATCTGTCTAATGTTGACAGTGGGGTGTTAAAGTCTCCCATTATTAATGTGTGGGAGTCTAAGTCTCTTTGTAGGTCACTGAGGACTTGCTTTATGAATCTGGGTGCTCCTGTATTGGGTGCATATATATTTAGGATAGTTAGCTCTTCTTGTTGAATTGATCCCTTTCCCATTATGTAATGGCCTTCTTTGTCTCTTTTGATCTTTGTTGGTTTAAAGTCTGTTTTATCAGAGACTAGGATTGCAACCCCTGCCTTTTTTTGTTTCCCATTTGCTTGGTAGATCTTCCTCCATCCTTTTATTTTGAGCCTATGTGTGTCTCTGCACGTGAGATGGGTTTCCTGAATACAGCGCACTGATGGGTCTTGACTCCTTATCCAATTTGCCAGTCTGTGTCTTTTAATTGGAGCATTTAGTCCATTTACATTTAAAGTTAATATTGTTATGTGTGAATTTGATCCTGTCATTATGACATTAGCTGGTGATTTTGCTCATTAGTTGATGCAGTTTCTTCCTAGTCTCGATGGTCTTTACATTTTGGCATGATTTTGCAGCAGCTGGTACCAGTTGTTCCTTTCCATGTTTAGTGCTTCCTTCAGGAGCTCTTTTAGGGCAGGCCTGGTGGTGACAAAATCTCTCAACATTTGCTTGTCTGTAAAGTATTTTATTTCTCCTTCACTTATGAAGCTTAGTTTGTCTGGATATGAAATTCTGGGTTGAAAATTCTTTTCTTTAAGAATGTTGAATATTGGCCCCCACTCTCTTCTGGCTTGTAGGGTTTCTGCCGAGAGATCCGCTGTTAGTCTGGTGGGGTTCCCTTTGAGGGTAACCTGACCTTTCTCTCTGGCTGCCCTTAACATTTTTTCCTTCATTTCAACTTTGGTGAATCTGACAATTATGTGTCTTGGAGTTGCTCTTCTTGAGGAGTATCTTTGTGGTGTTCTCTGTATTTCCTGAATCTGAACATTGGTCTGCCTTGCTAGATTGGGGAAATTCTCCTGGATAATATCCTGCAGAGTGTTTTCCAACTTGGTTCCATTCTCCCCATCACTTTCAGGTACACCAATCAGACGTAGATCTGGTCTTTTCACATAGTCCCATATGTCTTGGAGGCTTTGCTCATTTCTTTTCATTCTTTTTTCTCTAAACTTCCCTTCTCACTTCATTTCATTCATTTCATCTTCCATCGCTGATACCCTTTCTTCCAGTTGATCGCATTGGCTCCTGAGGCTTCTGCATTTTTCACGTAGTTCTTGAGCCTTGGTTTTCAGCTCCATCAGCTCCTTTAAGCACTTCTCTATATTGGTTATTCTAGTTATACATTCTTCTAAATTTTTTTCAAAGTTTTCAACTTCTTTGCCTTTGGTTTGAGTGTCCCCCCGTAGCTCAGAGTAATTTGATCGTCTGAAGCCTTCTTCTCCCAGCTCATCAAAGTCATTCTCCATCCAGCTTTGTTCCGTTGCTGGTGAGGAACTGCGTTCCTTTGGAGGAGGAGAGGCGCTCTGCGTTTTAGAGTTTCCAGTTTTTCTGTTCTGTTTTTTCCCCATCTTTGTGGTTTTATCTACTTTTGGTCTTTGATGATAATGATGTACAGGTGGGTTTTTGGTGTGGATGTCCTTTTTGTTTGTTAGTTTTCCTTCTAACATACAGGACCCTCAGCTGCAGGTCTGTTGGAATACCCTGCCGTGTGAGGTGTCATTGTGCCCCTGCTGGGGGGTGCCTCCCAGTTAGGCTGCTCGGGGGTCAGGAGTCAGGGACCCACTTGAGGAGGCAGTCTGCCCGTTCTCAGATCTCCAGCCGCGTGCTGGGAGAACCACTGCTCTCTTCAAAGCTGTCAGACAGGGACATTTAAGTCTGCAGAGGTTACTGCTGTCTTTTTGTTTGTCTGTGCCCTGCCCCCAGAGGTGGAGCCTACAGAGGCAGGCAGGTCTCCTTGAGCTGTGGTGGGCTCCACCCAGTTGGAGCTTCCTGGCTGCTTTGTTTACCTAAGCAAGCCTGGGCAATGGCAGGCGCCCCTCCCTCAGCCTCGCTGCCGCCTTGCAGTTTGATCTCAGACTGCTGTGCTAGCAATCAGCGAGACTCCATGGGCGTAGGACCCTCCGAGCCAGGTGCGGGATATAATCTCGTGGTGCACCGTTTTTTAAGCCGGTCCGAAAAGTGCAATATTCGGGTGGGAGTGACACGATTTTCCAGGTGCGTCCGTCACCCCTTTCTTTGACTCAGAAGGGGAACTCCCTGACCCCTTGCGCTTCCCAAGTGAGGCAATGCCTCGCCCTGCTTCAGCTCGCGCACGGTGCGCACACCCACTGACCTGCGCCCACTGTCTGTAACTCCCTCGTGAGATGAACCCGGTACCTCAGATGGAAATACAGAAATCACCCGTCTTCTGCGTCGCTCACGCCTGGAGCTGTAGACTGGAGCTGTTCCTATTTGGCCATCTTGGCTCCTCCCCCCAACTGTTTTCCCTGATAAGAATTGAGAACACATTTGTCAGATTAATGGCTACACAATTACTAGAGCCTGTATCAGTGAATTCTAGTAAATATACTGTATTCTGCACAATCGTTGCATTTGGAACTACCAATTGGTTATATTTACCTTAATCCATTGTATTTTGACATATTTTTAAAAAAAGTTTTCTTTTCTTTCCTTCCTTCATTCTCCCCTTCCTCTCACCTCTATTTTTTCTTCTTTGTTGCTTGGTTGTTTGCTTTCCTTTTTGCAATATCAGACTGGTAAACTAAAGCTTTCTAAAATGGCAATAATCTGTCCCTCTGTCTGGGATGTCATATTACTTCTAATTAGTCTTATGGTTGTAGGTGTTGCAGTTTCAGAGACTTCTGCTTGGTGTTTTCTATTTTAATGCTCATATTCTATAGGCCAAGGAACCAATGTGAAAATTCTATCAGCTAGTTAGTATATCCATTCTAATTATGCATCAGGAGCCAGGGAAGTTACACAAATAGACTCACTGGAGCAGACTTCATTCATCACGTAGTATCTGTATGATTTACTCTAACAGGGACCATAATGGGATTTTTTTTTCCCAGATATGAGTACTGTCTCAGACTCTAGACCTGAAATATCTGAATATTTCACTTTATCTGCTGTTCAGTTACTCTAGTAAATGGGCATAATTCTGAAGAATGATTGGGGGAATTGTTTTTGTATACATTTACTGTAGTGTGGAGCTCTTCTTCAAGTGGACCTGGCCTCTTCTTGAATTGATCGGTGCTAGATCTGATTACTCACTCATTTTTAGAAACTGGGTAATAGATTGTTTTTATTCCATTATGGTGGCTTTTACCAATATTTTGCTTACCACTTCTTGATTTCCTTTTTCCTCCTTGGGCGATGTAAGTCAAGCAATAATTCTGTTGGGTGCCTACAGCTCTTGCTCCATCTAGTTATCATAAGACACCTGCAGGTTAAGATCTAAGCTTTTTGTTACATACTTGTTGCACACTGTCAAAATTATTATAGTTGCCTCTGATGGCTAATGACTGCTACCCATCCTCTTATATTCCAGGCTTCTATTGTTGTGACTGACAGTAGGGAGTCCATGCTTTAAGCTTTAGTGAAAGACCCTCTAGACCTTCCCTTGTAACCTTGTCAGTCCGTCGGTGCACTAGTATTATAAGCTAAATCCATTTGATTTTGCCAAGCTTACTTAGACTTTTGAGCCTTTCATTTAAGATATGCCAAGGCAGTTCCAGCATTTCTACCTTGGATAGGATGGATCATCATTCTGTCCAAGTTTCAAAGGTATAAAATCCTGACTTATAGAAAAGCACTTCCATGTCAATAAATTCTCCCTTATCTATCCCACACTCTGCCCCCAAGCATTGTTCCAAACTTCAACATTCATTCATTCTTCCAGTGCATATTAGTGAGTTCATGAAGTCCTGTTGGTTAATTCTCTTTTATCTGAGAGTAGGGTTAGTATTTCCCCAGTCTCACATTGTGTACCTATACTCTAGTTATTTACCTGGAAGCAGTGAAGGTAGGTGGGACTGATCTTAAGATGAACATGTATTATTTTGCAGCACATACACCTTAGAGCCTTTGACTTTTTTCCAGGGAAAGTGAATGTGCTACTTTCCAGTAAGAAGGAGGAAGCCACTTCTGCTGGCCCAACATGTTCAAAGGAAGATATTCTTATATCAGATATTAGATTCTAACATTTTTCTTATTAGACCTTAGCATAAAAGAGTTTCCAGAGTTGTGAATTCAGCTTTCTTTGTAACTTCACTGTTCTCACAATTAGTATCCATCCTGATTTACAGCACTGGCTGACCCTAGACTCTAGACAATAGAGATCGCTTTGTGTACTGTCATGGGGCCTTCTATATTTTTATACTGTGGCCTGAGTTGATAGTTGACTGATCTGAGCCTGTTACTTTCTTCTGCAAGCACTTCGATGCCAATTAGAAATAACCAGCCACCTACTTATTTTTATAAAGTAGCATTGTCCTGCTATCACATGTAGGTCTCTAACCCAACTTAAATCATCACAAGTGAGAGTCTAGTAGTTGTGATATACAGTGTGCCAGAGATTCTCATGATCTTACTTACCATCAACAATGAGGGACTGTTGCACTGGGCTTGTGAGTGATTTAATTTCAAAATCTGATTCTGAGAATCTGTTCTATAGAAGCAGGTCTAGTATTAACTGTCCTACCTTGTATTCATCCAGAAGTCTCTGAGATCAGGAATGGAGTGCAAATACTTTTACTGGGCAAAAGCGATCCTAAGAAAATCTGGTAGTTTTCTGGTAGATTGAGGAAGTGGGACAAGGGAAGAAGAGAACCAATAAACAGCACATTACCAAACAATTTGCCACTGTAGGCAATTGAAGCAATCCTTCTTCTGGCATTCTCAATATTCCTTACTCTGCTTACTTTTTTTCCTTAGTGCTTATCGTAGATGAATCATTTATTTGTATTTATGTGTTTGTGTTTTCTGCTAGATTGTAAGTGTCAAGAGGAAAGTAATTCTTACCTATTTTATTCATTGATGCAACCTAAGGATTTATACTGTATGTATAGTTAGCTGTCCTCTTTTTTTGGCCGTAACAAAACACCATGAACCCTTCTTCGTTTGTTGAAAACACATTTTTTTCATGTGTTATTATCTTCTATCACACAGATATACTTTAATTGATTTTAATTATTCTGGCAAATTTAAATTGCTCAATAGTTCTTGATCTATAAATCAGTAAATTGCTTAATAATTCTTGATCTATAAATCAGTAAATTGCTTAATAATTCTTGATCTATTAATCCATAATGTTATTATGGACATATTTTAACATAGAAATGACTAGGTCAAGATCTACTAGCATTTTTTAATGGGCCTGGTCTATGTTTCCAAAGTGTCTATCAAAAAGTTTTCCCAAATCTGCAGTGTGCGCCTGCCGGCTGGAGACCCAGGAGAGCTGATGACACAGATGAAGGTCCGAGGCAGTCTGGTGGTCTGATGGGGAATTCTCCCTTGCTTTGAAAGGCTGGTCCTTTTGTTCTATGCAGGCCTTCAACTTACTGGAGGAGCTCCACCCGCATTATGGAGAACAGTCCACTTTACTCAAGGCTCACCATTTTAAATGTTAATGTTATCCAAAAATGCCCTCTATGTTGAATCATAAATAAAGCCACCACATTTAGTAAATCTTTCCTTACCTCCAAATCCAGTATTCACTTAATCTGGTTGTCAAAAACTTCTCTATAATTCTTTATTTTACACAATATATCTGTACCACTTAATGACTGCATTTCAGAAACAAATCACACTGAAGCTAATAGACTGCTTCTGCAGACTTTCTTTAGTAATCATTATCTGTGTGTTTAAAAGACAGAAACAGAACTCAGATTTTGCAACTCATTTTAAGTGAAATGCAATTATCTAATGCCAGTGTGCCACTTGAGACTTTTTACTATACTCAGAGGCTGCCTTGGTAGTCAAATTTCTCATAAATTTGGTAGAGCTTATATACCTAATATGGAAGTAAATGTCATGTGAATAGTTGTAAATGTGATGACCATTTATCAGAATGTTTTGGAATATTTGTCTTCAGCGTGGACCCATTAGTAGAAGAATCCTGCATTAACCTTGAATGATTTGGGGAAGTAAGTAGGCTATCAATAATAAATGATGAACAAAGTAACCCACACACCTGGAGATTTCATCATGCCTGACCGTACCAATCTAGAGAAGGCAAATATTTTGGCACATATAAATCTGATGCTCCTTGTATGAGTAAATCTTTTTCAAAGTGTAATGCTTGATCAAAGTTATATAATGTGCAGAGTTGGCAAATTTTCAGCTTATTTTTAGAGTGTAACTTGTTAATTTGATTATTTAGAGATAAATTTGTCATTTTATACTTGATTAACTGGATAATGGTATATATAATTCTGCTTGAATTACTAAAATAAATGCAGTTGTGCTAATATAATCTGGCAGATCTGTAACTATTTTTCTTTTGTCACCTGGAGAAATGAACATGATTCATTACTGCAAATTTCCGCCCTCAGATGATTTATTCCCAAGCCTTTGTTATGGTCATTGGTCACAAATGGCCCATAGTTAAAGGATTCTTAATTGGTGGGTGACAGGGTATATTTATATCTTAACTCCAAGGAAGACTCAAATCTGAAGTTCTCTAACTTTAAAATAATGCTTTTCCTGAGTTATTTTTAAGATGCAGAAGATGATGATTAAATCATCTCTGGGATAAAATATGTGTGTTTTCAATAGCTCCATTCAAGTATAATAGATGTAAAATATAAATTGGGTGAGTTGCAGTATCAGCACTGAGCATCTTAACTCCAGGTTAGTAAAGAACTTTTGTAATAAATATGAACATGCATGAGATATAAGTCAAATACAGATTAATTGTTATATTATTTTATATATTAAATCATTGGATTACATCATAATAACTTGCAAGTTAAAGTTAAATTTTTTTCATTATTATTTGGATTTATACTTTAAAAATACCAATGGTTTGTATATAAAATCAATGTCATTTTTTTCTGATTACAAACAGTATTTATTTGCTTTTAGATGATTTACACATCATAAAGAGTTCTCAGAAATTAGAACTTTAATCGAGATTATTTATTACACGTCTTTTAATATCCATTTTAAAAACATTGTTGAGGTATAATTTATATATCATAAAGTTCACTCATTTTACATGTTCAATTCAATGGTTTTTAGTGTATTTACAGAGTTGTACAACTATCACCAGTATCTAACTGTAGAACAACTTTGATTCAATAGCAAATTGAGTTCCTTTATGTTTGTTTCCCGAGTTTTCCATCTGATTATTTCAACTTTCTGTTCACTTAATCTTTATCAAAAAGTATATTAAATACAATTATGTTTTAGATTTACAAGTGAAATTTTTCAGGGGCATAAAAAGGAAAAGAATATCAATAAAAGTATAGCTCTATGACCTGTGATATATGTGCTAGAATGGGTGTCAGAGGAATCTGACTAAACTTCCTAAGAATTATTGCTTTGTGATTATGTCCCTTGTACCCGTTGAGGATTTTGGCTTCAGACTTAAAATTTCAGACGAAAGATGGGTAGCATCTAATTGTCAAAAAAAGTGTTGCAATTAAATGATTTAATGTAATGTTTTCATAAAAATTCAAGGAGAAGCAAAGCAATTTTGAATTTTCGTTATCTTGACAACAGTCTGGTTGAGATGGGTGCTATTTGGGTGGACTAAGGAAGATATGGTAATCATTAATCCCTTTAGATTCTAAAAATCTATTACTATATCAAATTCTCATTATTAGACTATTTCACAACTAGAATAAGTTACTTTATTTCCCTGTAGAAGCCTTACAAGACTCTTCTTTTATGTTACATTCTTCAATTTTATAAAGGAACAACATTAAATGAAGGAGAGTCCTGCATCTTTTTTGTAGTTTCTCATGAAGGATTCTATGTGATACCCCTTATTAAAAGCTTTATACAATATTTTCCTCTCAGTGAGGAGAGTGAGACTCCAGTTTATTGCTCATAAAAAAAAACTAAGAATGGGACCTATGCATCCTGTTCCATTTCATCTGAAAACTCAGAGCTACGTTTTAAAATAACGTGATGAACTTATTAGTCAATCATGTGTAATGGTGAAAACACCCTCAAAAATGATTGCATAGGTTTTATGCTCTGGTCTTTGTTGAGAGGTCTTGGAAATATCTTTTTCAGTGAAAGTCATCCTAACTGCATTTTTGTACTCATTAATCATCCTCCCTTTATTTTCCCACTCTCCCCACTACCCTTCCCATTGTCTAGTAACCATTTTTATACTATCTCCATCAGTTTATTTTGCTCAGCTTCCACATAATAATTTAAAATATTTTTAAAAGAAAGTCATTCTAAATCATCTCAGAGAAAGTTTATAAATAATAAATCTATCTATAAATGATCTAATTCATTTATAGATAGATTTATGCATCTAATCAAATAGGCTTTTTATCCCAAATACAATTAATTTAAAAATGATAAGAGCAAAAATAAAAATCTGTGGGGTGAAGAAACTAAATAAAACCTAGGTTAAGTGATTTATTTCTTCTTGTATTGATTGGTTTTTATACCAAATAAAGTGAGATGAAAAACTGTGTTAGTGTCTTATAGATACAGTCTGAATGAGTGAGTGTGTAAGTGAGTAAATGAATAAGGAAGAAGATAGCCTGACTACTGCCAAGAGAGGTCCTGGAAGGGACTGAGATTTTCAAAATTCCAAAGGAAATATTATGGAGATAACCAAGTTGGTAAAATAATTAAAAAATAATTGACTAAATATTTTAAACAGATGATTTTATATTATATAAATTGTACCTTAATAAAGTGGTTGGGAAAAAAAAGGAAATATTCCAAGCAGATTAAATATGGAAGAAATCTCAACATTATGGCTCTATAGGAAGCAATTTCTTGAGTTGAAAATTAACTGGAAAATAAGATACAAATGCCCTGAAGAAGATCTACTTTTTCGCTCATTTAATCAAAAGCATTACAACACATTTTACCATAAATATTTTTATTCATTTTTTGAGAAAAAATGAATTATAACAAATTAAAAGCATGATTATAAAGAAATATATTAATAATATAATACTCTATGTCTCTGTTAGGCTGATTATCAGTCTACACTCCTCTCTTCCTCCTTTCACCTTTTCTCTCTAGTTTGCTGATTACGGCCCATATTTCCAGCATATTGAAATATTCTATAAGTCTGTAAGTAAATCATGTCAGATTTGTGCTATCTGTAAACTTGCAAATTATACATATCCAGGTTATTGATGAAGGGCAAGAAAGAGGAAAGAGTCCCACGTTTTGCAATTATAGGCTGTCCTCCCTGATAGCATAGATTAACACTTTAGATTAAAACTTTATGTAAACGAGCCATTATTTAGATCAAATTTTCCTCAAAGATATTATCTGAGAATATCAGAAAAGCCATTCTACAACCCACATATAACACAATAAATGAGACTTTTATAAAATTACTAAGCAACATACATAAGTTGGGTACATGATTTGGGAGCTCATCTATATTTATACATCACCCCCCGCCCATAGTCATTATATCCAAAACATGCATTTTAGCTTAAAGTAATTTTTCTCCTTTAAATTTTGTCTTTGAGGAACAAAATTGGCTTCTCTTGGATTCAGGAGAAAGACATGTTAATCATATTTATATACATAGATACATCTACCTATCAACATGCCTTTGCTAGGTTTAGTTTTGTGTTTGTGTGTGTAAATGGAGAGAGAGGAAGAGGAAGAGACACTTAATAATGTACATTCAGTTTCCCATGTCTTACGTGTTGACATTATTTTTAAGTGAAGCTTTAATTTCAATATTTAGTGCTTAAGAATAATTAATTACCCATTGGGCAATGATATCAACACAGATGATGAGAAGATAGAATCCCTGAAAAAATCTTCATATTCTCAATCCTCCTAAGGAATTTTGGTTCACCTGCTGCACTTGATTGATCCATGTTTTTATATGGACAAAGGCCATGGAAAGAAGGAAAAAAAAGTTCCTACAACTCTCACCTATGCAGAAGTCTTCCAGAATGTCTTAACTGTCCCTCAGGAATCACTGAAGTTTGAAAAAGGCAAATATACATGCTTGTTAGTATATAACAGTCTATATTTTAGAGTATCACTTGCAAGTTAAAAATTATACAGAGAAAACACTTAGTTGATCACTTCATGTGCCAGGCAGTTGACAGGCATTTTCACTCACTTCTTTTCTTCCTTCCTCTCCCTCTCTCTTTCTTTCTAATTGATAAATGAAAATTATATATGTTTATAATGTACAACATGATGTTTTCATATATGTAAACATTGTGGAATGGCTAAATCACATACTTATTTTCTGTGATGAGAATGCAAAATCTACTCTCTTAGTGATTTTCAAGTGTATAATATATTGCTATTAGCTATAATCACAATGATGTACAATAGAACACTTGAATTTTTTCCTTCTGTCTAATTGAAACTTTGTTCTTTGACGAACTTATCCCTCACTCTCCTGCTTCCCAGCCTCTGGTAACCACCATTTTACTTTCTATTTCTGTAAGTTTGACTTTTTTAGATTCCACATATTAAGTGACATCATTTGATATTTGTCTTTCTGTGCCTGGCTTATTTCACTTAATACAATGTCCTTGAGATGTTGCTGCAAATGACAGGATTTTTTTCTTTATTTAGATTACAAACAAAGTCTGAAACCTGAGGCAATGGACCCACAGAACTATTCCTTGGTGTCAGAATTTGTGTTGCATGGACTCTGCACTTCACGACATCTTCAAAATTTTTTCTTTATATTTTTCTTTGGGATCTATGTGGCCATTATTCTGGGTAACCTTCTCATTTTGGTCACTGTAATTTCTGATCCCTGCCTGCACTCCTCCCCTATGTACTTCCTGCTGGGGAACCTAGCTTTCCTGGACATGTGGCTGGCCTCATTTGCCACTCCCAAGATGATCAGGGATTTCCTTAGTGATCAAAAATTCATCTCCTTTGGAGGATGTATGGCTCAAATCTTCTTCTTGCACTTTACTGGTGGGGCTGAGATGGTGCTCCTGGTTTCCATGGCCTATGACAGATATGTGGCCATATGCAAACCCTTGCATTACATGACTTTGATGAGTTGGCAGACTTGCATCAGGCTGGTGCTGGCTTCATGGGTCGTTGGATTTGTGCACTCCGTCAGTCAAGTGGCTTTCACTGTAAATTTGCCTTACTGTGGCCCCAATGAGGTAGACAGCTTCTTCTGTGACCTCCCTCTGGTGATCAAACTTGCCTGCATGGACACCTATGTCTTGGGTATAATTATGATCTCAGACAGTGGGTTGCTTTCCTTGAGCTGTTTTCTGCTCCTCCTGATCTCCTACACCGTGATCCTCCTCACTATCAGACAGCGTGCTGCCGGTAGCACATCCAAAGCACTCTCCACTTGCTCTGCACATATCATGGTAGTGACGCTGTTCTTTGGCCCTTGCATTTTTATTTATGTGCGGCCTTTCAGTAGGTTCTCTGTGGACAAGCTGCTGTCTGTGTTTTATACCATTTTTACTCCACTCCTGAACCCCATTATCTACACATTGAGAAATGAGGAGATGAAAGCAGCTATGAAGAAACTGCAAAACCGACGGGTGACTTTTCAATGAAATCCAGCCTTCCATAGTGTTACATGTTTCTATTCATTCAGCGGATATAATTTCTTTAATATAATTCTGCTCAAAGATTTCATTCTGACACTGCTACATTGATATAGTTTGTAATGTGTTATATTACAGAGAAACAGTTGATTTCAAGAAAAAATATATCATTTTATTTTATATTACAAATATGTATATATAATGTATTACATATATACATAATGTATGTATTTATATTACAAATATATATACATGTAAGTATATATGTATATATATTTTTGTATATATATATACAAAGCTTAAAATATATATACATACATACATGTATATATGTAATATAAAATAAAATGATATACATGTCATTTATTCAGAGAAATGATATATTATTATATATTCAGAGAAATGATATATATATCATTTATTCAGAGAAATAGTTAATTTCAACAAAAATATATCATTTTATTTTATGTTACAAATATATACATACATATATGTATGTATATTATATATTTTATATATACATACATGTATTTTATTACAAATATATATACATACATATATGTACATATGTATATATGTAATGTATGTATCTGTGTATGTATATATATTTGTAAAATAAGATAAAATGGTATATATGTGAAGACGTATATGTGTGTGTATATACACACACACACACATACACACGTATGTATATATATCTTCAACTCCACACATATATTTTGGAATGAACTCTGAATTTTCTAAAACCAGATTTATCTTACTAGTTTATTCTGCCCCAAAAGTTAATATGAAAATGAATTTTTATTTTCTAATCATAGCTCAATACTGGAAATTGCATCATTCAAAACAGGAGACATTTAGCACAGGGAGGCAAGCCTGGGATTAAATAATGCCCAGCAAATATTTGTCCTAATTTTGGAAGCTTGAAAGCAGGAAAAAGACAGCACCATTTCAAGATCCTATTGATTTTAAAAATATGCTTTTCCTAGTAAATGTGTATTATACTGAACGCTTTTATTTAAAAAATGAGTACATTCCAGTGATTTTCATTACAGAAATTCATTTCAACATCGAAAAATCCATATTTTACAGCTCAATATTTTATAATGTAAACATAAACTATTGTGTTACATTTAATATGTATTGGATTATTAAATTAACACATTTTCACCCAAAGTAGATTTTCAATAAACACTGCATCTCTTTCTGATTTGATTCTGTCTCCTGGGGCATCATTTATTAGGAAGTGTGTGTTTGAATGCCACAGATCCAGATGTTATGCTGAATTTTTACATGTCCATGGATCTTAAGAAGACAATTATAAACAGGAGTTAAATTTGATTTTTACTAAATTAATGTGCAGGGAACTCAAGCAATTTTCTCCTAGGTTGACTCTGAGATATCAAACCAAAGGAGAAAATTGAGTAATGATTGAGTTAGTTAAGCAATTGAATGGAGCTTCCAATGACTTTGGATATTGTATTCAATCCAGGAAGGCATGCTTCTGGGTACTTACCACTTGCCCCGTAATTGCAATCCAAACATATGCATAAATATAAAAGAACATAGAAGGAAAACAATTTCTGCCTTAAGATAAAGTCCCCTTGCCTATTATAGTACTCTTTTTTTTTGTTTTATAGACTTTGAACATACTCAATTTTTAAAATCAGTTACACCTATATATGTGAACATTAACAAAAGCTTAAAGAGAAATCAACATCTGCCTTAGAAGTAATTTTCTTTGTTGTTATTGATGTAATACTGATCACTGACTTGTTGCAGACTTTGGACGTAATTTTTTCAGCAAAATATAACAAATACTATGTATATATTTATTTATTCAATTATTATATGCTTTTCAAGTACCTACAACATTTCAGATTCCAGGCAATGATCTAGGAGTGAAGATAGAGTATTTAAGAACATAGATTACCAGACACTTGGATCTTTTCAATTAGTGAAATAAAGACAAGTATACAGACAAGCACAAAATATGAGGCAAAATGAAAACTATGATAGAAATAAACAGGATATCCTCCCAAGGCCCATCAAAGAGAAACCTAATCCAATCCTGATTGTTAGGAAGCCTTTATTCCTTCAACTTTTCTCTGATTTTCCAGGATTCTTTCTTATTAAATTATATATATATATATAACTATATATTAAAATATATCTATAATATATAGTGTGTATATGTTTTATGCACTATAAATATATATGATATATAGTATGTATATATACTGTGTGTATGCGTATATAAATATATACATATATATAGTCAGTGTGTGTGTGTGTTTAGCATAGGAATCGTCATGTCGTAAATGCCCAAATATATACCAGATCCCATAAGGTGTTTCTGACTTCTCAGAACTATCCAATGGCTCACGCTCCATTCCTAATCTCTGCTCAACTCTCCACATTGCTTTGTCCAGATCCGTAAAGATAAATGTGGATCACGGCACTCTCTAAGCGCAGACATTCCTGGGGTTTAACTAGTAGTCTGGACTGTGTAAACATGGCTATTGATAGGTTAGTGAAACTTGAGAGAAATCACCAGTTTTTGTTTTTCATAAACAATGTGCATTTGCAGAGAACTTGTCACCGTCAGTTCATAGGAAGCCACAGATTTCAAATTAGAGGAACCTTCCTGAATTTTGAGGAAGCATTTACAAAACTCATTTTCTGATTTTGAAATGAGGTAAGTTAAATACGTATTACAGTGAGTGTTTTAAAATGCAAATAATGTGGTTCCATAATTGGCCCGCTGAATTTGAACTTTAGGAACCAATCCCAGAAATCTGCTATTTACTATAAACTGCCTCAGGTGATTCTCATTCACTGTTATGACTTAGAACCACTGAATAATTGCTGATGTTATCTGCAGGAGTAAATGCTATTAAGGAAAGGTTGGAAAGGTTTTCTTAACATATAAGACTCTTATTAGTGGACCAGGATGCATTTTCATAATTAATCATCCTAGAAATACATCATTAGGATATACTAATTTTTAAAAAATGCAACCTCCTAAAATACATTATTGATGGTTATACGACGAGGTCAATGATAAGTTTCTGTGAAATTGAAGGAATCTTAAATATCCCTCCTTGTCTCTAACTGCAATCATTAAGATATTTGCTGCTTCCTCTCCTAATTCTCTTTGATATATTCATGCTTTTCTTCAACATGAATATTAAAACAATGTTAAAATCAAATTATTTTGTCTGAAGACTCTTACTAATGTAAGTCATTTTAAATGCTAAATTTTCATAGGAGAGAGCTCCAAATTTAAGGGTTTTCTTTTCTTTTCTTTTCTTTTTTTGAGACAGTCTTGTTCTGTCACCCAGGCTGGAGTGCAGTGGCACGATCTTGGCTCTCTGCAAGCTCCACCTTCCGGGTTCATGCCATTCTCCTGCCTCAGCCTCCGGAGTAGCTGGGACTACAGGCGCCCATCACCATGCCCGGCTAATTGTTTTGTATTTTTTGGTAGAGATGGGGTTTCACCGTGTTACCCAGGATGGTCTGGATCTCCTGACCTCGTGATCCGCCAGACTCACCCTCCCAAAGTGCTGGAATTACAGGCGTGAGCCACCGTGCTCGGCCTAAGGGTTTTCATATGAAGTAAAATGTCTTTCCTATAAACGGGCAAACTATTTTTTCACTTTTATCTCTTCCTATTTGAACTCAGATGCAGTTTGAAGAGGATGAAGTCAAAGAGACTTTTAAAGAAAATGTATCCCCAAACATTGGCTTTTGTGACTCCCACCATCATGAGTGACCTGTGGATCATGCACAAGGTGGTGACTAACTTCTGCAACTCTTAAGATTTCATTTAAGCAACCTTTTCTTCCCAGTTTCCAATATCTAGAATCTGATGTTCTATCTAGGAATGGTATGCCTACATTATATTTTGCAACATTCTGTGGCTCTATGTTTTAAAATAAAAAGCTTTTAAAAGTCAATTGTATTTCTATACACTGGAAATGCAAAAATGAAATGTAACCAAAAGAAAAGCACTAAAACAATGATACATGGAACAATATCAAAAAAGAATAATAATATCAGCCCTTAGTTGTATAAATTTTCCTCTCAGTATTCCTTTTGCTTTGTCCTCTGAATTTTGGTATATTATATTTTCATTTTAATTCAGTTCAATGTATTTCTTATTTCATTTGAATTTTGTTTCTATGACCATGTCTTATTTATAAATGATTTGGATTGTTTCCAAGTGTTTGGAGATTTTCTTATCTTTCTATTCTTGCTTTGTCATCTGAATGAATCACAGCTAGAGAACAACTTCCATATGATTTCAATTATTTTACATTTTTTTAGTTTGTTTTCAAAGCTGTGCAGTTTTATTTTGATGGCTTGTGGCAAATGTCATACAATTTTAATATTGTTTTTTACTTTTATTTTAAGTTCAGGGGTACATGTGCATGTTTGTTACATAGGTAAACTTGTGTCAAGGGGGTTTGTTGTATAGATTATTTCATCACACAGGTATTAATCCTAGTACCCATTAGTTATTTTTCCTGATCCCCTCACTCTTCCTACCCTTCATCCTCCCATAGGCCCCAATGTCTGTTGTTCCTCTTTATGTGTCCACTTGTTCTCATCATTTAGCTTCCACTTAGAGAACATGTGGTATTTGGTTTTCTGTAACTGTATTTGCCAAGGATAATGGCCTCCAGCTCCATCCATGTCCCTGCAAAGGACATGATCTCTTACTTTTTTATGGCTACATAGTATTCCATGGTGTACATCTACCACGTTTCTTTATCCAGTCTATCATTAATGGACATTTAGGTTGTTGTGTTATGTTTCAGGATATAACCTATCTTGATAAAGGTTCTGTGGGTGTTTGAAAAGGATGTGCATTCTCATGTCATTGATGGAGTGTCCTACAAATGTCAATTAGGTCACGTTTGTTGTTAGTGTTGTTGAATTCTTCTATATATTTAATGAACTATTTCTATTAATTGTGTAAAGAGGCATGTTGAAGTATCTAATTATAATTTTACATTTGTCTATTTGTTCTTTCAGTCTTATCAGTTTTCATTTCACATAATTTGTAACTCACTTGTTTGGTACATACATATTTAGAATTGCTATGGCTTGTCCCTTTTATCATTGTGTTATATCTTACTCTGTCCCTGGTAATTTTCTTTGCTCTGAATATAGCTGATATTAGCACAGTTACTCTAGCATCTTTTTTGTTAATGTCTGCATGGTGCATCTTATTTCATCTTTTTATTTTCACACACTTGTGTCATTATATTTGAATTGAGTTTCTTATAGATAGCATGTAAAAGGTCAATTTTTTCTACTTTGCCAATCTCTGTCTTGAAATTAGTGAATTTAAACCATTTATATCTAAGGTAATATTGATATGTTAGGATTAAGTCACCTATTTTATTTTTGATTTTGGTTTCTTCACTCATTTTTAATTTGTTCTATTTTCCCTACTATCCTGTGGGTGACTGTAATTTTTTTTAGAATTTTATTTTGATCTATCTATAGAGTTTTTGGTGTATCTCTTTCTACAGGTTTCTTAGTGGTCATTCTAGGTATTACATTATGTAACCAGTTTACCAGTTCAAGTATAGTATAGAAATCTTATTCTTTCAGTCTCTTTATCCTCCCATACTTTAAATACAAAATTGTCTTAACTATTTATATACATTGAGTACAACAATAAACAATTGCAATAAGGTTTGCTTTAAGTGTCAAATTCAATTTGGAAAACTCAGGAGAAATAAAGGCTATTGTATTTACACATATTTTTCTTTTTATGGTTTTTTTTCTTTTGGTGTTCTAGGATTCTTAACATTTTTAATGTTTATTGTTTTGTCTTCAAGTTTACTGATTCTTCCCTCGGTCCTCCCAAGTATGCTTTTAATTCCATTCATTGAGGTGTCCTTCTTGCTTGCTTTTCTGTATTTCTTCTTCCTTTTTCCTTCCCTCCCTTCTTCCCTCCCTCCCTCCCTTCCTTCCTTCTTCCCTCCCTCCCTCCCTCCTTCCTTCTTTTCCTCCCTCCCTACCTCTCTTCCTTCTGGCTCCCTCTCTTTTTCTTTCTTTCTGTTATGGCATTTTTCACTTTTATAATAAAACCTCCACTTCTATTTGTTTCTTTTTTATGTCTTCTATTTATTTGCTGAGACTTTTTATTTTGTATTTTCTTCAAACATGCTTGTAATTTCTCACTGAAGAATTTTATGACAATTTTAGTATCCGTTTAATCTTAGAATTGACATCTCTTAACTATTTTTTCATTCTAGCTGAGATTTTTCTGGTTTGTATGGTGAGAGTTTCTGTTTTTGTTTTTTAAATTAATCCTAGATATTTCAATGTAATGACACTCTGGATACTATTTAAATCTTTTGTTTTAGCAGGCTTCATCTGGCACTGTGCCATCTGCAAAATGGAAGTAGAAATTAGATTCACTTCTTGGCCTCTGTTGATTCTATAGAGAAGGCCCAGCAGGGTGCTTCATTACTGCTGGGCAGAGGTGAGGGTCCAATCTCCTTACTAGGTCTCTACTGGCTGGCAGGGAAAAGGTCATCTTCTTATTACTCCCTGTATGACCTCAACTGACACTGTGGTGAGGGGGTACTCTTTACTGCTGGAAGGTTTTGACAAATTGGCTTCCAACTCAACCTTCTTTGATATCACCTTGGCAGTGAGGAGAAATTTACCTCACTTGATGGAGTAGAATTACTGGCTCTTCACGTGGTCTCTAATGACACCAATGGGAAGAGGGTTATTACTACCAGAAAGGTTAGAAATCTGGACTCCTTACTTTATTTTGGGGGAAGATAGGCCGTCATTTATTTGTGGCCTTTTGTGGATGGAGAGCAGTTATTGTCTTGAAGTTTTCTATTTTTCCAGGCTTCTCCTTTTCTTGTCCTCTGGTTAAAGATAGTGGGCTTTTTTTTTTTTTTTTGGCTGGGGAGTGTGGGGGGCTATTTCTGTCTGCATCTGTTGGTGTTTCTGGGCTGCTGGTTTCTCCAACACCCAACTGGACTTATATGAGGCAAATTAAAAGAAATAAAAAATGCAAAAAGGGAAATTATCATGCCATGTATTGGATCTTGAAGTTTCTTCCTAATTTGCTGCTTCTATCTTTCAGAGTTTCTTCTTTTTTTTAATGTTTGCATTATATAATATCCAGAGTTTTTGGCTGTGCATAGTAGCATGAATAGGGGAAAGTATATCTATTCCATTTTACCCCAGAACTGGGAGTCTACAATTTATTTTCAGACTATTGACTTTATCATATTCAGTGATTATGCTAACTTCATTTATTAATTTGACTTTCTGTACATTCTCTTCAATTATCTATATACACATACTGTGACATTTGTTAATAATGAATATTTGATTCCTTCCTCTCCATTTCTTATACCGTTCTATTTTTTTCTTGTCTCATTACACTGCCTAAGCCTCCAGAATAATGTTGAATTGTGGTGGCAATATCAAGTATTATTTGTTTCTTAGTTTCAAGGTGAAAGTCTTTAATATTTCAACAGTGAGCATAATATTTATTTTAGAATTATTTTGTGGATACTCTTTATCAGATTAAGGATTCCCTAGTATAAGGTTACTTGTGATTAGTAGTTTACAAATTTGATATCTTTTTTAATAAATTGGTATTGAACTTTGCAATAATTTACTACATCTATCAGTTTGTAAACATAGTTAATTACATGGATTGATTTTTTAATTTTCAACTAGTCTTACAAATCTGGAGTAAGACAAGTGGTTCATATTGTATTATCTTTCTATGTATCAATAGATACAATTTGCTAATTATTTAAATGATCATTACATTTATGTTCAGAGGTGATATTAATTTATAATTAATTTATTATTATTATGATATTATGGTCATATTTTGAAATTTAAGACATGCTGGTGACAAAAAGAAATAAAAAGTATTCTCTATTTATTTACTCACAGGAAGAGTTTGTACAACATTGGTGCTTTGTTTTTCTTGTGTGTTTAAAGAATTTGCTAATGTGAGTTTTCTTCGTGGGAAGGAATTTAAGAATAGATTTAATATATTTTTAATAAATCCCAGCCTATTATAGATTTTCCAAGTCTTCTGCAGAGTGCCTTGAATAGTCATATTTTAAAGAAGTTTTTCCATGTTTTTCAAATTATTAAACTTGTTGGTATAATTCATTTGGTCAATGCAATATGAGAAGATTCAAGAACCAGGGTGAGATTCACCATGTGGCTGTTTTCCTACCCAAGCAGTAATGAAATTACATGTTGAGGTAAATCCTTCATCAGCATGAATCTGTTGGTGACTACAATAAGCAGAGATCAATGACTGACATGCATCCCATATTATTATTGTTGCATGAATATAAAATAAATATTTGTTGTGTTAAGTGGATAATATTTTAGGGATTGTTATTTCATTATAAGCTGACTCACACTATCAAAATTAGTAATTTTTTTTTAAAAAATCTGAGCTTCATATTTTATTTGAACAGGAACATTGTATATTGGATTTCAGATGTAAATGTATCAATCATTAGATGTGTTCCTATACATTTTTAAAATTTGTTTAGTTCATCCATTGTGGAAGATAGTGTGGTGATTCCTCAAAGACCTAGAAGCAGAAATACCATTTGACCCAGCAATCCCATTACTGGGTATATAACCCCCAAAATACAAATCATTCTGTTATAAAGATACACGCACACATATGTTCATTGCAGCACTATTCAAAAATAGCAAAGACATGGAATCAACCCAAATGCCAATCAATGATAGACTGGACAAAGAAAATGTGTTGCATATACACTATGGAATACTATGCAGCCATAAAGAGAAACGAGATCATGCTCTTTGCAGGGACATGGATGGAGCCAGAAACCATTATCCTCAGCTAACTAAGTCAGGAACAGAAAACCAAACACCACATGTTCCCACTTATAAGTGGGAGCTGAACAGTGAGAACACATGGACACAGGGAGGAGAAAACCACACACCAGGGCCTGTCAGGGGGTGAGGGGAAAGGGGAAGGAGTGCATTAGGACAAATACCTAATGCCTGCGGGGCTTAAAACCTAGATGACGGATTGATAGGTGCAACAAAACACCATGGCACATGTATACCTGTGTAACAAACCTGCACGTTCTGCACATATATCCAATAATTTATAAAATAAAATACAAGTTTGATGAATTCTTGCATCTTTAACATCTCTGAAAGTGTTTCTATGTCTCAATGAAAATTTTACAAGTTATTTTTACTAAGTATGAAATAAGAAAACCTCTCTAAAATATTTCTTTTGATGTCAATGCCACATTGATGAGAAAAAATATAGAAGCCTCCTGCATTTATTTAACACATTTTTGTCCCATTTTATTTATTTTAGGTATTTAAGTTAATTTGGGGAGTATAAAGATAATAAAGATAAAAGCTCAGTCATTAATAAATTTACCAAACCTCTTTGGCTTCTGTCTTTGTCACACAGATTTGTTACTATGATTGCTTTAAAATCCAAAGACTAAAAAAGCTGTAAGAATGAAAATACTTCACGGTTCATTTGTATTTTATATATTTTTGTTCAGTTTGTTGTAAACTTGAATGTCGATTTAATTTTTTATCTTTAATTATAAAGATTTGGTAAACAGTAAACAGGCCTATGAGTTTGTCTTAATACAACTTAAGGATACAACTAATGTCGAGGGGTTTTTTGTTGATGATGATGACAGTAATATAAAATAAACTTTCCAATAATTGACAAATGTGAAAATGTCGTGAACTCATTTATATACACTTTCGAGTATCCTGCACAAACTGGCAGATCAAACTGTTGTTGCAATGTGGTAAGTCAGCCAGTGTAGAACTTAACCTTCTATACCCTATATCATTGAAAAAATCATCTTTAATGAATAAATTATTTTTGAGCTGTGTTATGTATGAAGCAGGCACCATAGTAGACATATTCATGTCTGTTTTCATTTTTCATCTTCACATCAGCACTGAGAGGTACACATCATTTTATGCATGCTATGTGTGAGGAAATGCGGGCTTCAAGGCGTAAAAAAATTTTCAGGTTTACATGAATTGTGATTCAAGGAGGGATATTTGAACCCACAATATTAGGCAACTGCTTTCTCTACTACATGTGATAAGGTGATGAAACTAATATATTCCATTAGCTTGTTGTTATATAGTCATAAATTGAATTCACTCTAATACATCTAACTGATATCTCTTAAATATGTACAGAAAGAAATACCTGTAAATTGACTGCAGATATCTACAGATGCTCCTCAACTTATGATGGGCTTATGTCTGAATAAACCCACCATAAGTTGAAAATACTGTAAGTCAAGAATGTATTTAATAAACCTAACCTACTGAACATGATAGCTTAGGCTAGCCTCCCTCAAACATGCCCAGAACATTGACACTGGTCTACAGTTAGACAAAATCATCTAACACAAAGCATATTTTATAATAATAAAGGGTTGAAAGTAATTTATGGAATGCTGTGCTGAAAGTGAAAAACAAAATGGTTATATGAATAATCAAAGTATGGTTTGTACACCATCTTAAAGACAAAAAATTATAAGGTGAATCATCATAACTCAGGGACCATCTGTAATTGTAATAAGTTAAAATTGAAGAAAAAAAAATAAAGCAAGGTAGAGAAGGCAGTGAAGGCTTAGAAAAAGTGGTTTGTACCAGTGCTAAATGACAAACTAAATGGAAACAGTGGATGGAATAAAATTTGATGAGGTGAATACATAAGAGGAAAAAGACAATCTGATAGAAAAATCAGATTTGATTAAATAAAAAAGTAAAAAGATTAGTTATAGTGTACAGTTGAATGATAAAGTCAATAATAGGGCTATTTTGATTTAATGAAATAAATTTAAAAACTAGGCAACCACCTTCTAACTCATTATTTGAAAAGTTATTATTTTAACCTCAGATTTTCTACTTTCAAAAATTCATATCAATGTCTCATGTCTCCTGCTTTTTCCAAGTAAGTCCATTTCTGACCCAGAGCTTCTGCATGGCTGACTTTACCTCTTTGTTCCGAAGTGTGTAGATGAGGGGGTTTAGCATTGGGGTAATAACATTGTAGAGTACAGACACCATCTTGTCCACAGAAAGTGTAGAGAAAGGACGAGCGTAGATGAAAATACAGGGTCCAAAAAACAGTGTTACCACCATGAGGTGAGAGGCACACGTGGAGAGTGCCTTTTGCCTTCCTTCCTTGGAGCGAATCTTGACTAGGATAGTGGTGTAGGAGGAAATCAGCACCACAAAGGAGATGGTGGAGATCAACCCACTGTTAGATACCATGAGCAATTCAATGACAAAAGTGTCAGCACAAGCAAGTTTGATGACAGGGGGAACATCACAAAAAAAGTTGTCCACCTGATTTGGCCCACAAAAGGGTAGATGGATAGTGAGAATGGTCTGGACAGTGGAGTGCACAAATCCTCCCATCCAGGAGGCAGCAACCAACACACAGCATAACCCCCGACTCATGACAGTGGTGTAGTGCAGCGGGCGACAGATTGCAACATAGCGATCGTATGCCATCACTGTGAGCAGGAACATCTCAGCTGCCCCTACAAAATGCAGGAAGAAGAGTTGCACAATGCATTGGTCGTAGGAAATGAGTTTTTCATGATTAAAGAAGTCAGCCAGAAGCTTAGGGGTCGTTACTGTTGAATAACATAGGTCCAGAAATGAGAGGTTGCCAAGAAGGAAATACATGGGTGATGAATTCAGGTATTTATCAGATGCTACTGTGACCATGATGAGGACATTGCCAACCCAAATGGACACATAGAAGAAAAGAAATAGTACAAATAGCCCTGCTTCAATAGATGATGTCGGTGAGAACCCTGACAAGAAAAATTCTCTCACCACTTCTGTTTGGTTTTTATCCATTTGACCTGGCTCTACCTAGATCAAAGAGATTAAACAATAGGGCATTAGTAACATTTAAAATGAATGAGGTAATTCATATCAAATACAAGACTCTGCTCATTTCAAAAGAGAGATTTTTCATCCTCTAAGATACATCCTGATTAATTAGCTGGAAGAAATTATTTTCTCCTTACCTAATATAAATGTATATTATTTCACCAGCTGCAACCTCAAGACACTGATGACATGGCCAAAGTTGATTAGAACATGAAGTTACCTGACTCCAAGCTGCTAACTTCCACATGATGCATTTCTCTCTTCCATCGTTCAACACATTACTTCTCTCTCCTTTTCCACATTCAGTCTCAAGAAATGTTATATTTTTCTGAAATATTTTTTTTTAATAAAAATACTTGGGGAAAAAATAAAATCAAAGGTAGAATTTCAGATTCCAGTAAATGGACATTAGATCTGTAGAGCTTTTATTTGAGAAAAGGGAATCCCTGTACCCTTTGCCATCAAGAAAACTCTTGTAGGACTCTAACCTGTGCAAATAGCTACAGGAAAGATCACATTCCACTTGGGATTATTGCTAGTTCAATGACCTCTTAGTATATTTTCTTTGATATGCCTCTTCAGCTTACCATATTCTATAATACACTTATTTCCAGTTTATTATTGTAAATGATATATTTCTTATCTTAAATCATACCTGTGGGCATATAGGTACACATTATGCTTATAATGATCTAAATATAATTATAAAATGGTTATTCATGCATTGAAATGACTCTCCTTTGACTAGTCTATCAAATCAAATAAAAATCAACTATTTCTCTGAGATAAAAATAGCAATTTGTACGTTGTGTATATTTTATCCATTTATATGAACAATAGCTGGAACATGCTACTGTATGAGTTGAAATGGGTGATGGTCCACGGAGAACTGCGGGGAGGGGTGTTTTTGGTGTTTTGTGATAGCTGTTATTCACTCAAATTCTGTAGTTAAGTTGTGCCATACACAGAGCAACATTTTGAAGACTTAAGACATAATAATTAGATAGCAATTTAAAGTTTAAATATTGAATTTTCTTCACCTTATTTTAGTTTATGCCACGGTTAAATCTATAAACGGTATACTTTCATTTAGGCAGATCGACGAGGATAAAAATATTAAAAAATTAATTTTAAACTAAACAAAAGTTAGCTTAAAAATAATAAAATTTACATATTCCTTATTTAAGGCAATGATGTAAATATAAAGATTACATCAATTATATGCTAACAGTTAAAAATATCAAGACACTATGAGGTAAAACTTCCAAATTTAAATATTATTTTGTTGAACTGGTGTTTAAAAAATATTTATTAACTTTAGAAAATGGTCACATAATAAAAGAAAAAACAGGACACAAAACTATACTTAAAATATGATACAATCTATATATACAGAAAAGTTAAATTATATAAGACACTAGACTACATGTAAAGGCAATAAAATATTTATAAAAATTCACCTTAACAATCGAGACTTTCTTCTTACCTACTGAGAGTTCCTATGCATATCTGTAGGGTTTATGACATTTTATTCTTATATACAAAAATCCAAAAAATGGATTTTTTTCTGCAACTTAATTATTACTTAACATTTTACTTAATTTTCAGGTAATAATTTCTCTTAATTATAATCCATTTAACTTGTTTTGAGAGTAAAAGTTGTCTAGATATAACATCAAATAATCTCACTGTCAGAATCATGAAAAACATGAAGAAAATAATTATCTTCCCAATTCTCAGAAGCAAAAATTGTTAATTTTGCTAGCCATATACTCTTAAAACCTTTTAAAAATGCGTTGTTTGATTTACACAATATAACATTCCATAGACAATATTATATTGAAAAAGAGCACAATTAGCATTGAATACTAATTCTGCAGGTAGGTCCTGATGACAGGAGCATGAAGAAAGGCTGTCAGTATAATAGATTTTAAGTCAAATTACATACCTTCTTGTCTGTAAATTCTTAGGTCCTGCAGTCATGGACTCTTGGCACATTAACAGTATACAACCATCCTAGATATTATAGACCAAGAAAATTAATGAATTAAGATGAAAACCCCTGGTTACACTGGCCACCATTAGGAACTTTTGATGTTTAGGGATTTCAAGATTCAGCTACTCACAGTCAAATCACAAAGGAAATCATTAAAAATTTTTAATCAATCCTTTCTCAGAAATTATGAAACATAAAAATATATGTGTTGAGTGACAGTGGGATGTGAGGGTAGAAAGCAATTAATAGAAGGGGAAAAGAAGATATGAGAGTTGTAATAATGTCAGCTGGATTTTATAGAGAGGTAAGGGTCCCCCTGGCCCACATGGCTGAGGTTAGTGGAAAGGGTGATGAAACATTAAGGAGAATTTGGCTTGAGGGGCCTTGCATTTCTTCTACCAGTACACCTTTGCTTGTACTGCTTTATCTGGAGTACCTTTTCTAATCAGAATTATTGATGTTAGATTTAATTTAATTTTGTTTAATATTACAAAAATGTCTTAAGTAAATATAAAAGTTTCCACTTTGTTCTTCTTCTGCCTCTATACCACTGAGAGCGGAAGAGAGGGAAGAGAAAGAGTGAGAAAGGCTTTCCTCAATACAGTAATATATCGTGGATGTGATTTCATGTGCTATATTCAGCTCTAATTATTATTATTAATTTTTTTAGATGGAGTCTTTCTCTGTCCCCCAGGCTGGAGTGCAGTGGCCCCATCTTGGCTCACTGCAACCTCCACCTCCCAGGTTCAAGCAATTCTCCTGCCTCAGCCTCCTGAGTAGCTGGGATTACAGGCCCATGCCACCACTCCTGGCTATAGTTCTAATTATTTTTAACTGATATATGATAATAAAACCATCAAATATGGTATGTTATAATAAAATATTCTATCAATGGTGATGTAGATCATCTACTATTTTATCATTATAATAAAAGATTCTACAGTGAACAATTTGTTCATATTTCTTCAGACTGCTATTCAGTATATGTGAGAGACAGAGGCTGAAAGTAAAATTTCTGAGACAAATGTGGACAGGTATTTCTCCCCCAAAAAACTGTAGTAATGTATACTTCCATGAGCCATGTATGTGATGCTATTTTCATATTCTTTCCTACACTAGATAATATAATTCTTCAATTTTAATGATAATTTTTCAAATATGATGTGTAATAATGATAGTACATTTTAGTTTGCATTTGCCTCAGCAGCACTGTGGATGAACATCTTTTCAGATTTTTATTAGTCACACATCTTTTAATTCTAAAAATTGCATGTTCTTCACTTTAATTTCTGAATGTTTATCATATTTTCTTTATTAATGTATGAAAGTTCTCTAGACTTCAAAAATATGAAACAATGCAAATGTTTGAAACATTTACTGCAAACCTAAATTTACAGCTGATTGAATTTTTGCTTATGTAAACTTCCAACCAGATGGAGACAGAACATTAACAATGCCTCAGATGACTTCCTCACTCCTCCCAACAAAACGCCCAAAGCTAACCTCTTTTATAACCTCTATCACCTTTGATTAATTTTGCCTGTGTTTGAACTTTGTATAAATGGGATTATAAAATATATACCCTTTCTATGTGTGTTGATTACTTTGATTTGACATTATGACTAAAATTTATTCTAGTTATTGCGTGTGTCATTATACATTTTTATTACTAACAATCTTTATTATTTCTTCTATTATTTAAGTATACGACTGTTTATACATTGTACCGTTGCTGGATATTTGGGTAGTTTCTCATTTTTGGCTAATACAAAAAAAGCTTTTATGAACATTCCTGTACATATTTTGATGGACATCATATTCATTTCTGATGGATGTACACTAGGAGTGTAACTTTTCAATCCTAAAGTAGATGTATATCTAATTTGATAAGAAACTATAAAACATTCTTCAGATACAGTTGTATCAATTTACAATACCACCACTGTTGTAACAGAGTTTACATTGCTCCATATTCTCCTCAGCATCTACCTTTAAAAAGAAAAATAATTTAGTTACTCTGCTGGGTACTAATTGTGGTTAATTTGCATATCCTTGATAAGTAATGATGCTGAACATCTCATATGTTTATTTTCTATTTGAAAATCTTTTTCATGAAATGTCCATTCAATTTGTTTGCTCAATTGTTGAGTCACTTGCATTTTCTTACTGACCTATAGGAATCTGTTATATACGATATAAACAACTCCTTTGTTGATATATGTATTACAATTATCTAATATTATCTGCGGCTTACCTTTTCACTTTGTTAGTGATATCATTCAGTAAACAGGAGTTCTAATGCCGTCCATTTGTAACTAAAAATCAACTACCACACTAGGCTTCATGAAAATTAAGAACTTCTGTTTACTAAATGATATCACTAAGAAAGTTCAGCATCATTACTTATCAAGGATATGCAGATTAACCACAATTAATACAATTGTATTTCTATACCCAGATATTTGGTAAAGCATTATTTAGTCTCAATCATTGTATTAGTTATTCTCAATGCTTCAGTAGGCACTGAACCTGTCCTCCTTCTGCTGGAATGGAAATCCAGATGGTTTGGCACTTGATTAGAATGATTGGGCTGCCCAAGGTGTGTCTGTAAAGGAGTTTATGCAGGAGATTGCTGTGAGAGTCAGGGGACTGAGTAGGGAATATCCTCCCTCAATGTAAACAGGTACCTTCCAAGAAGCTGAGGGTCCAGGTGGAGGAATTCTCAGCTTTCATAATCAGTGAGTCAATTTCCCCTAATACATCTCCTCTCTCTCTCCCTCTCTCTCTCTCTCATCTTTCTCATCTCCCTCTCTCTTTCTCTGTCTCTCTATATAAAGAGATATATAATATATACTTAATTTTCTTTTTTGACTGTTCATTGTTAGTGTATAGAAATACAATTGTTATGTGATAACTTTTGTATCCTGTTAATTGGTATTGAGGTAGTTTCCTTCTATTCCTAGTGTTAAGTGCTTTTGTCATGAAAAGATGTTGAATTTTTTCAGATGATTTTCTTTATCAATTGTTTTCCCCCTTCATCTGTTAATGCAATGTGATATAGTACATTGATTTTTTTGTGTTAAAACATCTTTGTATCGTAGGAATAAATACCACTTGGTCATAGTATATAATCTTTTTAATGTGCTATTGAGTTCAGTTTGCTAGTATTTTGTTGAGGATTTTGCAACAATGTTCAGAAGTGACATTGGCCTATTGTTTTCTTTTCCTGTAGTTTTTTTGTCCGGCTTTGGTATCAAGGTGATACTGGTCTCATAGAATAAGAGGAGGATGTATTCCCTCCTCTTAAATTTTTTGAAAAAATTTTGAAGAGAATGGGTGCAAAATAATTCTTCCTTAAATGTTAGTAAAATTCACTAGTGAAGCCACAATGTCCAGGCTTCTCTTTGTTGGGAGACTTTGATCACTAATTTAATCTCCTTACTAGTTATAGATATTTTCGTAGTTTTTATTTTTTCATTATTAAGTCTTCCTGGGTCTTGTACTCCTAGAAATTTGTACATTTTGTCTATGTTATTCATTTTATTGGCATGCAATTATTCATAGTACTCTTTTATAATCCTTTTTGTTTCCCTAGAGTTGGTAGTAATGTACTGTTCTCATTTTTATTTCTGGTTTTAGTAATTTGAGATTTCTCTCTGTTTTTGTTAGTTCATCTAGCTAAAGTTTGCCAATTTTGTTGTCTTTTCAAATAACCAACTTTTGATTCCATTGAATTTTTCTATTGTTTTATGTTCTCTATTTCAGTTATCTCTACTTTTTATTATTTCCTGCTTCCTGCTAGGTTCAGGTGTAGTTTGTTTTATTTTTTTCAAGTTCTTTAAGTTGTAAAGTTAAGTTGTTGATTTGAAAACTTTCTAGGTTTTATTTTTTAATGTAATATTTTTAAATTTTAGATTCAAGGAGTACATATACAGGTTTGTTACATGGATATATTGTGTAATGCTGGGGTTCAGGCTTCTGTAAAAACCACCACCCAAATAGTAAACATAATCTCCAATAGGTAGTTTTAATTTCCTTCCAACATTTATTTTGGGTTTGGGGTTATATGTGCATCTTTATTACGTGGGTAAATTGGATGTCACAGGGGTTTAGTAGACTGATTATTTTGTCACCCAGGTAATGAGTATAGAACCATATAGGCAGTTTTTTAATTCTCATTCTCCTCCCACCCTCCACCTTCAAGTAAACCCCAGTGTCTATATTTCCGTTCTGTGTGTCCATGTGTACTCAATGTTTAGCTCCTATTTATAGGTGAGAATGTGCAGATTTTGGCTTTCTGTTCCTACATTAATTCATTTAGGATAATGGCTTCAAGCTCCATCCATGTTGCTGCAAAGGACATGACTTCATTCTTTCTTATGGCTTTGTAGTTTTCAATGATGTATATGTACCCCATTTCCTTCTTTCAATCCACCACTGATGGACATCTAGGTTGATTCCATGTCCTTGCTGTGAATAATGCTGTGATGAACATATGTTTGCATGTGCCTTTATTGTAGAATGATTTATATTATTTTGGGTATGATATGGTTTGGCTGGGTCCTCAAACAAATCACACCTTGAATTAGAGTTCCCATAACCCCCATGTGTCATGGAAGGGACCCAGTGGGGAGTGATTGAATCATGGGAACGGTTTTCCCCATGCTGTTCTCATGACTGTGAGTGAGTTCTCCTGAGATCTCATGGTTTTCTAAGCATCTAACATTTCCCCTACTGGTACTCATTCTCTCTCCCGCCACCCTGTGAAAAGGTGCCTTCCACCATGATTGTTTTCCTGAGGTCTCCCCAGCCATGTGGAACTGTGAGTCAATTAAACCTCTTTTCTTTATAAATTACCCAGTCTTGGGTATTTCTTCATAGCACCGTGAAAATGAACTAATATAGTAAATTGGTACCAGGCATGGAGTGCTTCTTTATAGAAGAAAAATACCCAAAAATGTGGAAGCAACTTTGGAACTAGGTAACAGGCAGAGGTTGGGAGAGTTTGGAGGGCTCAGAAGAAAAGAGAAAAATGTTGGAAAGTATGGAACTTTCTAGAGCCTTGGAGGGCTCAGAAGACAGGAAGATGTGGTAAAGTTTGGAACTTCCTAGTACGAACCCCAAAAGTCTGAGACAGGTCCCAGTTAGTTAATTTAGAAAGTTTATTTTGCCAAAGTTGAGGATGTGTGCCCGTGTGTCAGTAGGTCCTAACAACATGTGCCCAAGGTGGTCAGGACACAGTTTGGTTTTATACATTTTAGGGAGACATGAGACATTAATCAAAATATACAAAATGAACATCGGTTTGTTCTGGAAAGGTGGGACAACTCGAAGTAAGGGCAAGAAGACTGGAAATGGGGAGGGGGCTTCCAGGTCATAGGTAGATAAGAGACAAATGGTTGCATTCTTTTGAGTTTCTGATTAGCCTCTCCAAAGGAGGCAATCAGATATGCATTTATTTCAGTGAGCAGAGGGGTGACTTTAAACAGAATGGGAGGCAGGTTGTCCCTAAGCAGTTCCCAGCTTGACTTTTTCCTTTAGCTTAGTGATTTTGGGGCCCCAAGATTTATTTTCCTTTCACATTAGAGACATATTGAATGGCTTTGACCAAAATGCTGATAGTAATACAGACAATGAAAGCCAGGCTGAGGTGGTCTCAGATAGAGATTAGGAAATTTTTGGGAGCTGGAATAAAGGTGACTCTTGCTATGCTTTAGCAAAGAGACTGGTGGCACTTCATCCTTGCCCTAGAGATCTGCGAAACATTGAACTAGAGAGAGATTATTTAAGGTATCTGGCTGAAGAAATTTCTAAGCAGCAAGGTGTTCAAGAAAAAGCAGAGCATAAAAGTTTGGAAAATTTGCAGCCTGATTATGTGATAGGAGAGAAATTCAACTCAGCTGCATAAATTTGGATAAGTTATGATGAGCTGAATGTTAATCACCAAGACAATGGGGAAAATGTCTCCAGGGCATGTCAGAGACCTTCCCAGAAGACTCTCCCACCACAGGCCCAGAGGCCTACCACGGAAAAATTGTTTTGTGAGCTGGGCCTAGGGCCTCCCTGCTCTATGCAGCCTCAGGACATGGTGTCCTGCATTCCAGCTGCTTCAGCTCCAGCTGTGGCTAAAAGGGTCCAAGGTACAGCTCAGGCTATTGGTTCAGAGGGTATAAGCCTCAAGCCTGGGTGGCTTCCATGTGGTGTTGAGCCTGTGGGTGCACAGAAGTCAAGAACTAAGGTTTGGGCACCTCCCCCTAAATTTCAGAGGATGTATGGAAATACCTGAATGTCCAGGCCTAAGTTTGCTGCAGGGGTGGGGCCCTCATGGAGAACCTCTGCTAGGACAATGCAGAAGGGAAATGTGAGGTGGGAGCACCCACACAGAGTCCCCACTGTGTCACTGCCTAATAGAGCTGTGAGAAGAGGGCCACCATCCTCCAGACCCCAGGGTGGTAGCTCCACTGACAGTTTGCACCATGCACCTGGAAGTTACAGACACTCAACGCCAAACCATGAAAGCAGCTGGGAGGAAGGCTGTACCCTGCAAAGCCACAGGGACAGAGCTGCCCAAGACCACGGAAGCCCACCTATTGCATCAGCATGACCTGGATGTGAGACATGGAGTCAAAGGAGATCATTTTGAAACTTTAAGGTTTAATGACTGC
This sequence comes from Gorilla gorilla gorilla, assembly GCF_029281585.2. Taxonomy (NCBI): domain Eukaryota; kingdom Metazoa; phylum Chordata; class Mammalia; order Primates; family Hominidae; genus Gorilla; species Gorilla gorilla. The sequence continues at coordinate 36,837,777 of NC_073239.2, forward strand.
ACTATTGGATTTTGGACTTGCATGGGGCCTGTAGCCCCTTTGTTTTGGCCAATTTCTCCCATTTTGAATGGGTTTGTTTACCCAATGCCTGTACCCCCATTGTATCTAGGAAATAACTAACTTGCTTTTGATTTTACAGGCTCATAGGTAAAAGGAATTTGCTTTGTCTCAGATGAGACTTTGGACTTGGCCTTTCTAGTTAATGCTGGAATGAGCTAAGACTTTGGGAGACTGTTAGAAAGTCATGACTGGTTTTGAAATGTAAAAAGGACCTGAGATTTGGGAGGGGCCAGGGGCAGAATGATATTGTTTGGCTGTGTCCCTACCCAAATCTCATCTTGAATTATAGTTCCCCTAATCCCCATGTGTCATGGAAGGGACCTGGTGGGAAGCGATTGAATCATGGGAGCAGTTTTCCCCCTACTATTCTCGTGATAATGAGTGAGTTCTCACAATATCTGATGGTTTTATAAGCATCTGGCATTTGCCCTGCTGGCACTCACTCTCTCTCCTTCTGCCCTGTGAAGAAGTGCCTTCCGCCATGATTGTAAGTTTTCTAAACCCTCCCCATGTAGAACTGTGAGTCAATTAAATCTCTTTTCTTTATAAATTACCCGGGTATTTCTCAAGTATTTCTTCCATAGCAGTGTGAGAATGGACTAATACAGGGTAAACACACAGTAATGAGATTGCTGAATATCCAATAGGTAGTTTTTCGATCCTGCTCCTCTCCCTCCTTTCTCCATTTTGGAGAATGCAGTGTCTATTATTTCCATCTTTATGTCTGTGTGTGGCCATTTTTTATCTCTCACTTATATGTAAGAACATGTGGTATTTAATTTTCTGTTTCTGTATTAATGAGCTTAGGATAATGACCTCCAGCTGCATCCATGTTGCAGCAAAGAGCATAATTTTATTCTTTTTATGGTTATATAATATTCAGTGACAATAAACATTTTCTTTATTCAATCTACCATTGATGGGCACTTAGGTTGATACCATGACTTTGCTGATTCACCCAAATCACATCTTGAATTGTAATCCCCACATGTCAAGGGAAAGCCTGGTGGGAGGTGATGTGTTCATGGGGGCAGTTTCCCCCATGCTGTTCTTGTGATAGTGAGTGAGTTCTCGTGAGATCTGATGGTTTAAAAGTGTTTGGTAATTTCCCTGTCCGTCTTTCTCTCTCCTGATGCCATGTAGAATGTGGCTTACTTCCCCTTCACCTTCCACCATAATTGTAAGTCTCCTGAGGGTATGTGAAACCGTGAGTCAATTAAACCTCTTTTGTTTATAAATTACCCAGTCTCAGGTAGTTCATTACAGCAGTATGAAAATGGACTAATACACATGTTGCAGCAAAGGGCAGGATTTTATTCTTTTTCATGGCTACATAATATTCAGTGGTGTATGTGTACATCTTCTTTATCCAGTCTACCATTGATGGGCACCTAGGGTGACACTACGACTTTTCTGACTTTACTATTGTGAATAGTGCTGTGATAAACATAGGAATGCAAGTGTCTTTTTGGTAGAACAGTACCTTTTCTTTTGAGTAGATACCCAATAATGGTATCTAATGCTGGGTCAAATGATATTTCTGTTTTTAGTTCTTTGAGAAATCTACATACTGCTTTTCACAGTGGCTGAACTAATTTACATTCCCACCAACATTGTATAAGTGTTCCCTTTCGTTTGCATTCTTGCCAACACCTGTTGTTTCTTGACTTTTTAATAATAGCAATCGTGACTGGTGTGAGATGAAATCTCATTGTGGTTTTGTACGGTATTTCTCTGATGATTCATGGTGTTCAGCATTTTTCATGTTTGTTGACTACTTGTATTCCTCTTTTTGAGAAATGTCTCTTTATTTGCCCAGTTTTTAATGGGTTTTGCTTTTTCCTTGTTGATTTGTTTAATTTCCTTATAGATTCTAGATATTAGTCCTTTGTTGGATGAATAGTTTGCAAATATTTTATCCAATTTTGTATACTTTCTTTTTACTCTTGATAGTTTCTTTTGCTGTACAGAAGCTCTTTAGTATAATTAAGTCACAATTGCCATTTGTTTATTTATTTAGAGACGGAGTTTTGCTCTTGTTGCCCAGGCTGGAGTGCAGTGGCCTAATCTTGGCTCACTGCAACCTCCGACCCCAAGTTCAAGCGATTCTCCTGCCTCAGCCTCCTGAGTAGCTGGGACTACAGGTGGCCACCACCACACCTGGCTAACTTTTGTATTTTTAGTAGAGATGGAGTTTCACTATGTTGGCCAGGCTGGTCTTGAACTCCTGACCTCAGATGATCCACCTGCCTTGGCCTCCCAAACTGCTGGGATGCCAATTTTTATTTTTGTTGCATATACTTTTGAGGTCTGAGTTATAAATTATTTGCCTGGGCCAATATCCCAAAGATATTTTCCTAGGCTTTCTCCTAGAATTTTTATACTTTGAGGTCTTACATTTAAGTATTTAATCCACATTGAGTTGATTTTTGTATATTGTTAGAGGTACTCGCCCTGGTTCATTCTTCTGTATATGGTTAGCCTGTTATTTCAGCAAAATTTATTGAATAGGGTGTCCTTTCCCCATTGTTAATTTTTGTCAAGTTTGATGAATATCAGTTGGTTACAGGTGTGAGGCTTTATTTCCGGGTTCTGTCTTCTGTTCTCATGATCTACATGTCTATTTTTTTCACCAGTACCAGGCTGTAATGGTTACTAGAGCCTTGTATTACAGTTTAAAGTCAGGCAATGTGATGCCTTCAGCCTTGTTTTTTTGCTTAGAATTGCATCGGCTATTTGGGCTCTTTTTGATTCTGTATGAATTTTAAGATTGTTTTTTCTAATTCTGAAAAAAATGATGTTGGTAATTTGATAGGAATTGTGTTAAATCTGTTGATTGCTTTGGGCAGTATGGCTATTTAAATTATATTGATTCTTCCAATTTATGAGCATGCAATGTTTTTCCATTTGTTTGTGTCAATTATAATTTCTTTCATCAGTGTTTGGAAGTTCTCCTTGCAAAAATCTTTCATCTCTTTGATTAAATATATTCCTAGGTATTTTATTTTTTCTTATAGTAAATGAAATTAGGTTCTTGCTTTGGTTCTCAACTTGAATGTTATTGGTGTATATAAATGCTACTTATTTTTGTATGTTGACTGAACTTTACTAAAGTTGTTTATCAGATCTAGGATTATTTTGGAGAAATCTTCAGTGTTTTCTAGGTGTAGAATTGTAATCAGTGAACAAAGATAATTTGACTTTTTTTTCTAATTTGGATGACTTTCATTTCTTTCTCTTTCCTGTTTGTTCTGGTTAGGACTTTTAGTACTCTATTAAATAGGAATCATAAGAGTGGAAATCCTTGCCTTACTTCAAGTTTTGGGAAAATTCTTTCAACTTTTGCCTGTTCAATATAATGTTGGCTCTCCTTTTCTGATAGGTAGCTCTTATCACATTTCTTTGATGCCTAGTTTGTTGAGGATTTTTAGCATGAAAAGATGTTGAATTTTATCAAGTGCTTTATTTGTGTCTATTAGGATGATCATATGGTTTTTGTTTTTAATTCTTTTTATATGGTAAATCACCTCTATTGATTTTCATATGTTGAACTCTCCTTATATTCCAGGAATAAAGCCCAGCTGATCATAATAAATTATCTTTTTGATGTGCTGCTATATTCAGTTTGCTAGGATTTTGTTGAGCAGTTTTGCATCTATGTTCATCAGGGACATTGGTCTATAGTTTTCTTTTCCTTTTTTTTTGTTGTGTCCTTGCCAGATTTTGGTATCAGAATAATATTGGTTCCATAGAATGAGTTAGGGAGGAATATCTCCTCCTCATTTTGGGGGAATAGATTTATTAGGATTAGTACCATCTCTTCTTCTTATGTCTGGTAGAATTTGGCTGTGAATCCATCTGGTCCAGAGATTTTCTTGGTTGGTAGGGATTTTTTTTTCTGATTCAATTTTGTAACTCATTATTGGTCTGTTATGGGTTTCCATTTCTTCTTGGTTCAATCTTATAACACTGTGTATTTCCAGGAATGTATCAATTTCCTCTAGATTTTCTAATTTGTGCACATAAAGATGTTCATAGTAATCTCTGGGGATCCTTTGTATTTCTGTAGTATCAGTTGTAATGCCATCTTTGTCATTTCTGATTTTGCTTATTTGGATCTTCTCTCTCTTTTCTTTATTAACCTAGCTAATCTTCTATCATTCTTGTTTAGCCTTTCAAATAACCAACTTTTTCTTTTATTAATTCTTTGTATTTTCTTGTGGTCTGAATTTTATTGACTTCTGTTCTGATCTTAGTTATTTTTTTCTGCTACCTTTGTTTAGTTTGTTCATATTTTTCTAGTCCCTTTAGAGGCAAGGAAAGGTTATTTATTTGTGATCTTTCTATCTTCTATTTTTTTTTTTTTTGAGACGGAGTTTTACCCTTCTCACCCAGGCTGGAATGCAATGGTGCGATCTCTGCTCACTGCAACCTCCACCTCCTGGGTTCAAGTGATTCTCCAGCTTCAGCCTCCTGAGTGGCTGGGATTACAGGTGCCCGCACCATGCCAGGCTACTTTGTGTATTTTTTTTTTTAGTAGAGATGGGGTTTCACCATGTTGACCAAGCCGCTCTGGAACTCTTAACTTCAGGTGATCTGCCTGCCTCAGCCTCCCAAAGTGCTAGGATTACAGGCATGAGCTACTGTGCCCGGCCTCTGTCTTCTTGATGGTAGAAGTTTACCACTATAAACTTTCCTTGTATCACTGCTTTCACTGCTCCTTAGAGGTTTTAGTATGTTGTCTCAAATTTTATTTATTTCAAAGAACTTTTTGATTTCTACCTTAATTTCCTAGTTTATCTGACAGTCATTCAGGAGCAGGTTGTTTAGTTTCCATGTATTTGTGTGGTTTTGAGATTTTCTCTTGGTATTGATTTCTAATTTTATTCCATTGTTGTCTGAGAAGATGCTTTGCATGATTTTTTTTTGAATTTATTAAGACTTACTTTATAACTGAGCTTGTGGCCAATCTTAAAGAATGTTCCCTGCATAGATGAGAAGAATGCATACTCTGTGGTTTTGGGGTGAAGTATTCTGTAGATGTCTATTCAGTCCATTTGGTCAAGTGTACAGTTTAAGTCAAGAATTTCTTTGTGAGTTTTCTGCCTTGATGGTATGTCTAATATTGTCAGTGGTGTGTGGAAGTCCTCCACCATTATTGCATGGCTATCTGTATCTTTTCTTACATCTAGTAGTAGTTTTTCAATAAATCTGGGTGCTCTGATGTTGGATGCATATGTATGCAGGATACTTAAATCTTCTTATTGAATTGAGTCCTTTATTATTATATAATGCCCTTCTTTGTCTTTGTTACTATTATTGGTTTAAAGTCTGTTTTATGTGATACAAGAATAGTGGCATGGCCAGGCACGGTGGCTCACGCCTGTAATCTCAGCACTTTGGGAGGCCAAGGTGAGTGGATCACCTGAAGTCAGGAGTTTGAGACCAGCCTGGCCAACATGGTGAAAACCCATCTCTACTAAAAACACACAAAAAAATTAGCCGGGTGTGGTGTGGGCACCTGTAATCCCAGCCACTTGGGAGCCTACGGCAGGAGAATCACTTGAACCCTGGAGGCAGAGGTTGCAGTGAGCTGAGATCGCGCCATTGTACTCCAGCCTATGCAACAAGAGTGAAACTCCATCTCCGAAAAAAGAAAAAAAAAAAAAAAGAAAGAATAGTGACACCTGCCCTTTTTCCATTTGTGTGATAGATCTTTCTTCATCACTTTACTTTGAGCCTACTGGTGTCATTACATGTGTGATGGGTCTTTTGAAGGCAACAGAAGGTTGTGTCTTGTTTTCTTATCTGATTTGCCACTCTATCTTTTAAACGCAGCAATTAAGCTGTTTACATTCAAGGTTAATATTTTTATGTAAGAGTTTGTTCTGTTGTAGTGTCATTAGGTAGTTTCTCTGTAATCTTGATTGTGTAGTTGCCTTATAGGGTCCATTAGCTTTATACTTATGTGTGCTTTTATGATAACAAGTATCATTCTTTCATTTCCCTTTTTAGAACTCTTTTAAAAATTTTTGTAGGACTGATTTGGTGGTAACAAATTCCCTTAGCATTTGCTTGTCTAGAAAAGACATTAGTTCTTCTTTGTTTATAAAGTTTAGTTTGGTGGGATGTATAATTCTTGGTTGGCATTTATGTTTTCTTTCAAAATGCTAAAAGTAGACCCCCAATCTCTTCTGGCTTATAAGGTTTCTGCTGAGATGTCCACCATTAGTTTGATGGTATTCCCTTTATGGGTAATTTGGCCCTTTTCTCTAGCTTCCTTTGAGATTTTTTTTTAATTTCACATTAATCATGAATAGTCTGATGACTATTTGCCTTGGGAATGGTCATATTGTTTAGTATCTCTCAGTAGTTTTCTTAATTTCTTATATCTGGATGGCAATGTCTCTAACAAGATTGGGGAAATTTTATTTAATTATTTCCTGAAATATGTTTTCCAATTTGCTTACTCTTTCTTCTTCTTTCTCAGGAATGCCAGTAAGTCATAGGTTTTTGTTGTTTAACATAATATCATATAATATTTCTTGAAGACTTTGTTCATTTTTTAAATTCTTTCCCTCTATTTTTGTCTGACTGAGTTAATTTGAAACATGGTCTTTGAGCTCTGGCGTTCTCTATTCTGCTTGTCTAGTCTGCAATTAAGTCTTCTGATTGTATTTTGAAATTCCTGTAGTAAATTTTTCAATTTCAGAAGTTCTGTTTGGGTTTTTGTTAATATACCTATGTCATCTTTCATATACTGAATCATTTTACTGTTTTCTTTTTCTATTGGATTTCAACATCCTCTTGAATCTCGAGTTTCCTTACAACCCATACTTAGAATTTTTAATCTGTCATTTCAGACATTTCAATCTGGTTAGGTTTCAGTGCTAAGGAGCTAGTGCAATCCCTTGGAGATGTTGAAACACTGTGATTTTTTGTACTGCTGGAGTTCTTATGCTGATTTTTCTCATCTGAGGAAAGTGTTGCTTCTTATTTTTGAATTTGCATTGTTTGGATGGGGCTCTTTATTTTTTTTCCTTTGAGGGTGTAACTGTGGTGGATGTTATGTATTATCTTTTGGCTTAGTTTCTGAATGCTTTTTGTAGGGGACAAGGCTCTACATGTTGGATACGTTTTGTGTGGTGGCTTTATCAGATATTGTTTGGTATAGCTATGTATTTTTTATTTGATGGTGCAGTTCAGTCTGTAGTCCAGTATATAGCACTTAGGAGTATGATATGGCAGGTAAGCTGCTGCCCAGTGGATGAATTTGCGCTGATGAGCATGGCAGGAAGAGATCATGATGGAGTGCCCTGAAGCCTCCAGGAAAGAGATGGAGGGGTGCACCAGCTCTTCATCCTAAACTAGCAGAAATGCAGTCTGTTTCCCTATCATATCCCTGTCACAGGTCTCATGACCTTGTTTGTAAAATCTTCATCCTTTAGTTCCCAGCACAGTGCCTTTGTGGGCCATGGATCTGCCTCTCTGATGGCTACCACTATAACGAGGGTCAGGGTAGAACCTCTTCCTCCAGTACAGGACACACAACTTTGTAGTCTATCCTCTGTTGTCAGGGTGCTGCCACTCTGTGTTGGAAGGGGGAGTTGGACCCCACCCCTTGTGAAAGCCAGAGCAGGCACAGTCTCATTTTCAGCAGGGATGGATCCACCACCCCTGCTGCAAGCACAAAGAATCACTTTCTTTCAGTGCACACTCACCAGCTCTTGCAGGAAGAACTGCTGCTGCATTCATAACAGTGTACAATGGATGAAAGGTGGGAGACGATCCTCTTCTTCATAATTATTCGTGGATATTGATGCCATCTCGTTCCTCAGTTGGTGCCACATCTGTATGTCCTTTGTCCCAGGGAGTACTTTGGCAGGCTGTGCTCCCCGGCTCCTTAAAGGGTGGCTCCGTGCTGAGAGTAAGATCTCCAGAGAACCTACAATTCCTCAGGCACCCACTGGTCACCTGTGCTTGCCAAAGTCAGAGCAGGTTGTGGAGTATATTTGCAGATGGTCTGGTGGTGCAGTGACTTAATGGCAGAGGATCCTTGGGAAGGAAAGTGACACACTGGTGCACAACCAGTATGGTGTCCACCATCTCAGTTCAGGTCCAAGGGGAGAGTGGGTATGGCTGTGCGAGCTGGCCACTGGTTCTGTGTTCTCAGGAAATTCTCTAATCATCACTGATTGTGTTGCCCTGGCTAGCAAGAGCAAAGGGGCTCCCCAACCGTTTAGCACTTGGCAGGTCGTCAGAGCGGTGTAGAAAGAAGCAACTTCCACCTACTCTTTTGGCTGAACTCTGAGTTGCTCAGAGGTTGATATCAGCCAGAGTCTTGCTGCATTCTTCTTCTGTGCTGCAGCTTCTTCCCGTGGGCACTCCAACAGGTCCTCACTTCTCTATACTTTCCATTCAAAACTTGTTCATTCACTGGTAACTTTGATCTTTCTGAGAAAAGCTGGCATGTAGTTTCCCTAATCAGCTTGAAAAAAAGACATTTTGTTTTTAGAATGTATACATTTATCACTATAAATTTTCTCCTTATTACTGCTTTTGCTGTATTCCATTAGTTTTGGTATGTTGTGTTGTCATTTTCATTCGTCTCTAAATATTTTCTAATTTCCACTGTGGTTTCTTCTTTAATCAATTGATGGTTTAAGAGTGTATTTAATTTCCACAATTTTGTCAGTTTTCCAGTTTTACTTCTGTTATTGATTTCTAACTTTAATTCGTTGTGTTCAGAAAAGATATATTGTGTGATACCTATCTTTTAAATCTCCTGAGACCTAATTTGGGCCTAACATATTTTCTATCTTGGAAAATATCCCAGATACACTTGAGAAGAATGTGTATGCTATTGTTGGGTAAATATTCTGTATATGTTAGAACTATTTGGTTTATTCTAAGTCCTCTATTTTCCTTACCTATCTTCTATCTTGTTGTTTTATCCATATTGAAAGTAGGGTATTGAAGTCTTAAACTGTTATCATAGAATTGCTTATTTCTCCCTTCCATTATGTCAGTTTTTGCTTCAAATATTTTGATGGTTTGTAAGTGTTTATGATTGTTGTATCTTCTTACTATATTTAACCTTTCATCAGTATATAATGTCCTTCTATGTCTCTTGCAAACATTTTTATTTAGAGCTGAATTTTTCTGATATTAGTATAGCCACCCCTGTTCTCTTTTGACACAACACCCTACTCTCTTGACTTATCTAGCCAGGTTTCAGTGAAAAATCCTGTTAAGTCAGTTTGGTAAGAATCCCTGCAACCTTGAAATCAAATTCATTTTTTTATTGCCAACCTTTGATAGCTAAGTTCTTGGCCAGCCTTTAACAAGAATCCTCCTAAGCCAACCAGTGATCTCTGACTGCTGTTCAGAAGAAACAAGAGGAATGGATAATGTAAAAATCTGAATCAATATTTCTAATTCTGGGCACATATTGGAATTGGCTAGTAATCTCATATTAGCTTGGTTCCAACAATTGCCCAGTTCATGGAAAGCTTTCTAATTTAGTTTATTTTGGATATTTTTACTTATTTTGCTTTACTCTTGTGGAATATATTGCTGTTGTACTCTCTGTGTAGGAATGTAGGATAAACTTATTCAATGTTTCCTTAAATTAAACACTTATTCATCTCCCAGTTATCACCTTTTGTCAGAACTCAGAGTTAGGAATGGCCCTCACCATACTGATTCTTTCTGACTGAGCTCCTCTCTACCCCAAATACAGGGGACCCTAATAATTAGGCAGGAATATCATTACCCCTATTCAGCCTGAAGAAGTTTCAGAAGATGGATCTTCATCCCTTTGCAGCCCTTAGTATTAAGGATTCTCTTATAAAAGTGAGGGGGAAATGTCAGAGGTCTTTGAACCAGAGCAATTCCATCTTAAACAGGAGCTAGGTAAAATAAGGCTGAGATCTACTGGACTGCATTTCCAGAAGGTTAAGGCATCTTAAGTCACAGGATGAGATAGGAAGTTGGCACAAGATACAAGTCATAAAGACCTTGCTGATAAAACAGGTTGCAGCAAAGAAGTCAGCCAAAACCCACCAAAATCAAGATGGTGACAAGAATGACCTCTGGTTGTCCTCACTACTACACTTCTGCCAGCACCATGACACTTTACAAATGGCATGGCAACATCAGGAGGTTACCTTATATGGTCTAAAAAGGGGAGGCATGAATAATCCACCCCTTGTTTAGCATATACTCAAGAAATAACCATAAAAATGGGCAACCAGCAGCCCTCGGGGTGGCTCTGTCTATGGAGTAGCCATTCTTTTATTCCTCTACTTTCTTAATAAGCTTGCTTTCCCTTTACTCTATGTACTCACTCTGAATTCTCTCTTGCGTGAGGTCCAAGAACCCTCTCTTGGAGCCTGGATCCAGACACCTTTCCTGTAACGACCATGTATGAATTGAAAAAATGATTAGACAGGGTGAAAAACAGATTAAAAATTAGTATTTAGTGTATGATTTCAATTTTCTAAAACTCTACAAAATTCAAACTAATGTAAAGTGACAAAAAGTAGGCCAGTGGTTCTCTGGGAGGAGGAGGGTAGATAGGATCACCATAGTATTACAGGGGATCCCTTGGGAGTGATTTATATGTTATAGGTAGTGATGTTTTCTTGTTAGTTTAACACTTACTTATTGTTTGTTTGCTTGTTTACTTGCTTTCTGTGTCCCCTACTATAATTGATTATCTATAGCCAGGGTTGGCAAATTATGGCTCCATGGGCCAAATCTCACTCATAGTCTGTTTATGTATGGCCCACAAGCTAAGAAGAGTTTTTATATTTTTAAAGGGATGTAAAAAAGAAAAAAATGCAACAGTAAGGAACAATATGCAACAGAGACTATATGCACCTCATAAAGTCTAAATATTTAATATCTGGCCTGTTACAGAAGAAATTTGCCAATCTCTATTCTATATGATCAATTATCTCCTATTCTATTCACATATATGTGGTAGCCTGTATATTACAAAATAGCTAGAAGAGAGTGTTGGAAATAAATTTTTGGTGCTGCAAAAGAAATAGCACTCGAACATGAATTTTCTCAGCAAGGCAATTTTACTTCTATAGAAGGGTGTGTCTCATGGATGAGGCAATGGTGAGAGCACACCTGAACAAGGGAGGGGAAGGGGTTCTTATCCCTGACACAGGTAGCCCCTGCTGCTGTGTCATTCCACTATTGACTAGGGTTGGACTGCACATCTAAGCTAATTCAGATTGGCTATTTTAAATAGAACAGAGGTACGAGCCAGAGTGGCAGGATGAGTAGTTTGGCGGGAACAGTTACAGAACAGGTGACTCAGGATGACTAAGAACAGAGCAGGTGACCAAGGATGATGAAGATCAGAGCAGGTGAACAAGGGTGACTAAGGTCAGAGCAGGTGATAGAGGGTAGGAGGAGGTTGTTTACTGAAACTGGGGGCAAGGAGACATAAAGAACAAGGAAATTCAACTTTAAAATGAAGAGGAAAGAATGGGGAGCTGAACATACTGATACATTGGTTCTTTGGAGAGGGTCTTAGAACTCATTGTACTTAACAATTTACAGGCTAAAACCTTTGAGGAGGAATTTATGATATCCTACAATTTTCCCCCTTTCAATTTTCATAGTATTTCCTCTGCAAACTTTTTTTTAACATATCTTGGCTTTGCTGCTCGACTTAATCCTCTAAAAGAAAAAGCTGATCTGAATAAGGTGAAGGAGAGCTAAGGGAGGTTTTAGTAAATGCTGCTTCTATAAGTCTTTGCACTAGCCCACGGATGCATGGTATGACACAACACTTGACAAGAATGAGTACACCTACTACAGCTGCAAGAGAAGTAAGAATTGAGGCTATGATTCCTTTCCATTTACTGAACCTTTTTTCTAGCCACCCTGTGAAGGGATAATTCACTCCTGAGTTTTTGGCTAACTCGTTGGACAGGGCAGTTAGATCTTGCAATGCCTTTGTTGTACTTCCATCAGGGTTGGTGTTGTTTGGGATGAAGGTACAACATTGAGTTTTAATCATGATGCAAACTCCTCCTCTTTCTGCTAATATTATGTCAAAGGCTATTCTATTTTCCCAAGCCATCTGGCTAGTAGGCCCTAATTGCTCAGCTATTCCTTTAACAGCATCTCTAGTGCAGTTAATAGACCGCTGTTGGTTGTAATAAATGTAATTTATCCAATCTATGTTTTTATTCATTTTCACCCACCAAAATATTGACTCAAATCCTGCAGCTATTTGATCTCTGGCTTTAAATTTATCTGGTACTCCTCATTGGACCCCAATTACATCTAAATAAGTGTGAGAGTCAGACGACCCATAAAGGGCTTCCCTTGTTTTACGATGTTGTATTTTTCCTCTCTCTGGTTGATGAAATGCCAGGGTGAAAGGGATAGCCAACTGGACTAGAGCACAAGTGCCACTCCAGTTACTTGGCAGAGAGTCCAGTAAAGGTCCACCACAATACCACCATACATCTGCTCAGGGATGAATAAGGGCTGACTGATTGGTAAGCTCTTGGAAAGTCTTAAGCTCACTGCATCCTTTCAGGTCTCCAAGAAATGCTAAGTTTCCCCCCTGTCATGAGAGACAAGAAGTGAAATTAATGTGGGTAGGTGGAAGCTGGATGGCCTTCGGGGGTTGACCTGCAGAGTGTTGAACTTCGGGATACAGCAGAGAGAGAACTTGACATGACTTGTTACCCCAGGCTGTGTAATCCTGGAAAAGAGCTACCATGCAGCCCATGCCTGGTCGACTGGAGGACCACCCTAGTGGAAAGGGGTCAATCTAGGCCTCTAGCCTGCCGTGTGCTCAAGCATAACAATTGCTTTTGTTTAACCTACAGATGGAATATTTGATCCATTCAAACCAGGCATTTGCATCTTGATATCCTGTCTCTATTGCTAAAGTTTGTTTTTAAGCATTTACTTCTACAACGTCTACTTTGGTCCTATCATTAGATGGAGGAGGAACAACCGTTTCATTATGAGAGGTTTTGGAAGAAGGCTTAGGGGAAGGTGTAGGTGGTGGGGGATCAATGAAACATATTTCAAAGTATCTGAAAGGGTCTGTTCCTGAAACCTCATCCCCCATACCATAAAAACTGGCTTAAAGAAGACAACTGACTTAGAGAAGGGGAAGAGCTTTGAGGGTTTGGGATAATAACCTGTATTGGATTGCACTGGTTTAGCTGACAGCTAGGTGAAGCTGTTCCTTTAGTAAAATGAAAATATGGCTTTAGGAAATTACAACTACTGGTTGAGGCAGCCCATTCTTGCTCTTTAGTGGTCCACAGAACATTGGACCAACTGCAGCATAAAAGCTCAGTCTATGGGGGGCAAGACTCCCAGCTGATGCCGGGGCCCTCGTTGAAATCTTCCCAGACTAAATGATCCCAATTCACTAATGTCCAGTCTGAGAAAAGCCAGGAAGGGCAGAGGTACTTTTCTGAACTAGAGAACTGTCTTTGACTTAAAAAGTCTCCACAGGATGTAACAAGGCAAGCATCAAATGTAATAGTTTGAGGTGAAATGGACTTGGTTACATTAATAACTAGGTGGTCAGCAATAGAGTGAGGAAAGAAGAAGGAGTAATAGAATAGATGAAAGAAAGTTAAATTTTTCTTAGCTTTAGTTTGGTAGGGTTTTCCCCTGGGACTATGGCCCATGACTCTGGAGGGGGTGGCGCTTTCTTGACTCGGGTGTAATGGGTCCATCCTTTTTCTACTATTCAGCCTGCAGTTTCAGTAGTTAGGAGCATTAGGTAAGGTCCTTCCCAGGCCTGTTCCAGCTTTTCCTTCTCTCCAACTTTTGATGGGGACGTGGTCCCCAGGTTGATGTTGGTGTACTGGGAACTCTAGAGGTGGCACCTGTGCTAAAAGACCTTTAGTTCTGAGGGAAGATAAAATGGAAGATAAACCAAGTATATAATTTCTGAGAAACTGATCTTTTGTTTCAAATGTAGGAAGATCAGTAGTAGAATGTAGATAAGGTGATCCATAAAGCATCTCTTAAGGGGATAGGCCTATGTCCTTTCGGGGAGCAGTTCAGACTCTAAACAGGGTAATAGGCCTTTCTACTTTCCCTAATGAAGATGGGTGCCAGGGAGTATGATAATCCCATGTTACATCCAGTACCTGGGATAATTTCTTAATGACATATGCCGTGAAATGAGTCCTATTATCTGAATTAATGTTTTCTATTAATTTAAACCTGGGTATAATATTTTCAACTAATGCCTTGACTACATTATTAGCAGTTGTACTTGAAAAGGGAATAGCTTCTACCCAATGAGTAAGGTGATCTACTATTACTAATAAATATTTTAGACGACCAATTGGAGGCATCTGTGTGTAATCATTCTGGATACTTTGGAATGGCCTTAAGCCTGGACTCCTTCCCCCAAGGGGTAATCTTTTACTAAGCAACTGTCTGTAACATGTTTGGCCAGGGTATAAATTCCTATGCACCCATAAACTCTGAGGACTGCGTCACACATGGCTTGGGGCCCACAATGGGTCCCTTGATGCAGTTGGAACAAGATCTCCCTTATAAGGGACTTGGATAACATTTCTCTCTGGTCTAGCAATATCCATTTTCCTTCTGAATTCTCTTTAGCATCTATTTTTATTAGTTTTTAGACCAAAGAAAGCCAAACACCATTTTATATTTGACAATGCTTCCTGTATGATTTTATACCAGATAAGCTAAATTTCACCTTTATATTAGTGTGCCATTAATGTTAAGCTCAATTTTAATAAAACCTTGTAGGTGTATTTATCCAATTTTAATGTCTGACCATAAGGTAAGATTTTTATAGACTCCTTTTAAGCCTTTATAATTTTTGTTAAAGAACAGGTTAGTGCTTTAAGAAAAACCCGTTGTGCTTTTATTTTAATGTCCAGTTTACAGAAAAACTGTACCAGTCAGCCTGAACTCTTGTTATTTGAGTAACTTCACAAGGAACTTGGGTACCATCTTTAGTGAAAAACATAATATTCTGAGACTTTTTTGCATACTAGGAATAGGAAAAACTGTGTGAGAGGATAACCAGAGAATCATATTTTCTGGACAAGGCACACTGTACTCCAACTATAATACACAGTAAATGTATTACTGTAAGCAGAAACACACTTAAAAAGTGTGCCATCTGGGTCAAAGAAACCAAAAAAAACAAAACACCACAAAACCTGCGTGGGAAATCCATTCTGTTATTTTCTAGCTTTATAATATTTCACCATATTCTTAATGCTTCTTTACCTTATTTTTATCATATGTAAAATGAAAGGAATAAATATGTCCTAGAAATATTTTAAAGCTTAAAAAGATGTAAAACTATTACCACATTTCTTGTTGTACAATGTTAACTCAGTTGTAATTAGTACTGGTACCAAAATATATCATTTGTTTTATGCATAAAATTAGAATATGCAAAAATATTGTAAAATTTTGGAAGTGTTGTATTATTGTAAAACGTTTTACTACCTTTTTATACTTACTTTTTTTACTTATACTTTTTTGTATTTAATTTTTTTCTTATATTTAAATGTTAATGCACATTTATTTTCATTTTGTTATTTCTTAAATAACTCGGAACCATTTGGCTCAGAAATTTTTTTTTCCCTTCACTAATAGGACTTATTAAAACCCTTTAAGAGACTGTAA
Source organism: Gorilla gorilla gorilla (assembly GCF_029281585.2). NCBI lineage: Eukaryota > Metazoa > Chordata > Mammalia > Primates > Hominidae > Gorilla > Gorilla gorilla. Next base: position 36,853,521 of record NC_073239.2, read on the forward strand.
AGACTGAGTCTGGAAAACAATTGGTTAACATTTTACCAGACTGTGACTAGAACCCAGTAAAAAAAATACAGAAATAGCCTTGACTGAAGATGGCTGAATAGGAACAGCTCCGGTCTACAGATCCCAGCGTGAGCGATGCAGAAGATGGTGATTTCTGCATTTCCATCTGAGGTACTGGGTTCATCTCACTAGGGAGTGCCAGACAGTGGGCACAGGTCAGTGGGTGCACACACCGTGTGCAAGCCGAAGCAGGGCGAGGCATTGCATCACTTGGGAAGCGCAAGGGGTCAGGGAGTTCCCTTTCCGAGTCAAAGAAAGGGGTGAATCGGGTCACTCCCACCCGAATACTGCGCTTTTCTGATGGGCTTAAAAAACAGCGCACCACAAGATTATATCCCGCACCTGGATGGGAGGGTCCTACGCCCATGGAGTCTCACTGATTGCTAGCACAGCAGTCTGAGATCAAACGGCAATGCGGCAGCGAGGCTGGGGGAGGGGCGCCTGCCATTGCCCAGGCTTGCTTAGGTAAACAAAGCAGCTGGGAAGCTCGAACTGGGTGGAGCCCACCACAGCTCAAGGAGGCCTGCCTGCCTCTGTAGGCTCCACCTCTGGGGGCAGGGCACAGACAAACAAGAAGACAGCAGCAACCTCTGCAGACTTAAATGTCCCTGTCTGACAGCTTTGAAGAGAGCAGTGGTTCTCCCAGCACACAGCTGGAGATCTGAGAACGGGCAGACTGCCTCCTCAAGTGGGTCCCTGACCCCCGACCCCCGACCCCCGAGCAGCCTAACTGGGAGGCACCCCCCAGCAGGGACACACTGACACCTCACATGGCAGGGTATTCCTTCAGACCTGCAGCTGAGGGTCCTGTCTGTTAGAAGGAAAACTAACAGACAGAAAGGACATCCACACCAAAAACCCATCTGTACATCACCATCATCAAAGACCAAAAGTAGATAAAACCACAAAGATGGGGAAAAAACAGAACAGAAAAACTGGAAATTCTAAAACGCAGAGCGCCTCTCCTCCTCCAAAGGAACGCAGTTCCTCACCAGCAACGGAACAAAGCTGGACGGAGAATGACTTTGTCGAGCTGAGAGAAGAAGGCTTCAGACGATCAAATTACTCTGAGCTATGGGAGGACATTCAAACCAAAGGCAAAGAAGTTGAAAACTTTGAAAAAAATTTAGAAGAATGTATAACTAGAATAACCAATACAGAGAAGTGCTTAAAGGAGCTGATGGAGCTGAAAACCAAGGCTCGAGAACTACGTGAAGAATGCAGAAGCCTCAGGAGCCGATGCGATCAACTGGAAGAAAGAGTATCAGCGATGGAAGATGAAATGATTGAAATGAAGCGAGAAGGGAAGTTTAGAGAAAAAAGAATAAAAGGAAATGAGCAAAGCCTCCAAGAAATACGGGACTATGTGAAAAGACCAAATCTACGTCTGATTGGTGTACCTGAAAGCGATGGGGAGACTGGAACCAAGTTGGAAAACACTCTGCAGGATATTATCCAGGAGAACTTCCCCAATCTAGCAAGGCAGGCCAACGTTCAGATTCAGGAAATACAGAGAACGCCACAAAGATACTCCTCGAGAAGAGCAACTCCAAGACACATAATTGTCAGATTCGCCAAAGTTGAAATGAAGGAAAAAATGTTAAGGGCAGCAGGAGAGAAAGGTCGGGTTACCCACAAAGGGAAGCCCATCAGACTAACAGCAGATCTCTTGGCAGAAACCCTACAAGCCAGAAGAGAGTGGGGGCCAATATTCAACATTCTTAAAGAAAAGAATTTTCAACCCAGAATTTCATATCCAGCCAAACTAAGCTTTATAAGCGAAGGAGAAATAAAATACTTTACAGATAAGCAAACGCTGAGAGATTTTGTCACCACCAGGCCTGCCCTAAAAGAGCTCCTGAAGGAAGCACTAAACATGGAAAGGAACAACCGGTACCAGCCACTGCAAAATCATGCCAAAATCTAAAGACCATCAAGACTAGGAAGAAACTGCATCAACTAATGAGCAAAATAACCAGCTAACATCATAATGACAGAATCAAATTCACACATAACAATATTAACTTTAAATGTAAATGGACTAAATGCTCCAATTAAAAGACACAGACTGGCAAATTGGATAAGGAGTCAAGACCCATCAGTGCGCTGTATTCAGGAAACCCATCTCACGTGCAGAGACACACATAGGCTCAAAATAGAAGGATGGAGGAAGATCTACGAAGCAAATGGAAAACAAAAAAAGGCAGGGGTTGCAATCCTAGTCTCTGATAAAACAGACTTTAAACCAACAAAGATCCAAAGAGACAAAGAAGGCCATTACATAATGGTAAAGGGATCAATTCAACAAGAAGAGCTAACTATCCTAAATATATATGCACCCAATACAGGAGTACCAAATTCATAAAGCAAGTCCTGAGTGACCTACAAAGAGACTTAGACTTCCACACATTAATAATGGGTGACTGTAACACCCCACTGTCAACATTAGACAGATCAACGAGACAGAAAGTCAACAAGGATACCCAGGAATTGAACTCAGCTCTGCACCAAGCAGACCTAATAGACATCAACAGAACTCTCCACCCCAAATCAACACAATATACGTTTTTTTCAGCACCACACCACATCTATTCCAAAATTGACCACATACTTGGAAGTAAAGCTCTCCTCAGCAAATGTAAAAGAACAGAAATTATAACAAACGGTCTCTCAGACCACAGTGCAATCAAACTAGAACTCAGGATTAAGAATCTCACTCAAAACTGCTGAACTACATGGAAACTGAACAACCTGCTCCTGAATGACTACTGGGTACATAATGAAATGAAGGCAGAAATAAAGATGTTCTTTGAAACCAATGAGAACAAAGACACAACATACCAGAATCTCTGGGATGCATTCAAAGCAGTGTGTAGAGGGAAATTTATAGCACTAAATGCCCACAAGAGAAAGCAGGAAAGATCTAAAATCGATACCCTAACATCACAATTAAAAGAACTAGAGAAGCAAGAGCAAACACATTCAAAAGCTAGCAGAAGGCAAGAAGTAACTAAGATCAGAGCAGAACTGAAGGAAATAGAGACACAAAAAACCCTTCAAAAAATTAATGAATCCAGGAACTGGTTTTTTTGAAAGGATCAACAAAATTGATAGACCGCTAGCAAGAATAATAAAGAAGAAAAGAGAGAAGAATCAAATAGACGCAATAAAAAATGATAAAGGGGATATCACCACCGATCCCACAGAAATACAAACTACCATCAGAGAATACTACAAACACCTCTATGCAAATAAACTAGAAAATCTAGAAGAAATGGATAAATTCCTGGACACATACACTCTCCCAAGACTAAACAAGGAAGAAGTTGAATCTCTGAATAGATCAATAACAGGATCTGAAATTGTGGCAATAATCAATAGCTTACCAACCAAAAAGAGTCCAAGACCAGATGGATTCACAGCTGAATTCTACCAGAGGTACAAGCAGGAACTGGTACCATGCCTTCTGAAACTATTCCAATCAATAGAAAAAGAAGGATTCCTCCCTAACTCTTTTTATGAGGCCAGCATCATTCTGATACCAAAGCCAGGCAGAGACACAACAAAAAAAGAGAATTTTAGACCAATATCCTTGATGAACATTGATGCAAAAATCCTCAATAAAATACTGGCAAAACGAATCCAGCAGCACATCAAAAAGCTTATCCACCATGATCAAGTGGGCTTCATCCCTGGGATGCAAGGCTGGTTCAATATATACAAATCAATAAATGTAATCCAGCATATAAACACAGCCAAAGACAAAAACCACATGATTATCTCAATAGATGCAGAAAAAGCCTTTGACAAAATTCAACAACCCTTCATGCTAAAAACTCTCAATAAATTAGGTATTGATGGGACGTATTTCAAAATAATAAGAGCTATCTATGACAAACCCACAGCCAATATCATACTGAATGGGCAAAAACTGGAAGCATTCCCTTTGAAAACTGGCACAAGACAGGGATGCCCTCTCTCACCACTCCTTTTCAACATAGTGTTGGAAGTTCTGGCCAGGACAATCAGGCAGGAGAAGGAAATAAAGGGTATTCAATTAGGAAAAGAGGAAGTCAAATTGTCCCTGTTTGCAGACGACATGATTGTATATCTAGAAAACCCCATTGTCTCAGCCCAAAATCTCCTTAAGCTGATAAGCAACTTCAGCAAAGTCTCAGGATACAAAATCAATGTACAAAAATCACAAGCATTCTTACACACCAACAACAGACAAACAGAGAGCCAAATCATGAGTGAACTCCCATTCACAATTGCTTCAAAGAGAATAAAATACCTAGGAATCCAACTTACAAGGGATGTGAAGGACCTCTTCAAGGAGAACTACAAACCACTGCTCAATGAAATAAAAGAGGATACAAACAAATGGAAGAACATTCCATGCTCATGGGTAGGAAGAATCAATATCGTGAAAATGGCCATACTGCCCAAGGTAATTTATAGATTCAAAGCCATCCCCATCGAGCCACCAATGCCTTTCTTCACAGAATTGGAAAAAACTACTTTAAAGTTCATATGGAACCAAAAAAGAGCCCGCATCACCAAGTCAATCCTAAGCCAAAGGAACAAAGCTGGAGGCATCACACTACCTGACTTCAAACTACACTACAATGCTACAGTAACCAAAACAGCATGGTACTGCTACCAAAACAGAGATAGAGATCAATGGAACAGAACAGAGCCCTTAGAAATAACACTGCATATCTACAGCTATCTGATCTTTGACAAACCTGAGAAAAACAAGCAATGGGGAAAGGATTCCCTGTTCAATAAATGGTGCTGGGAAAACTGGCTAGCCATATGTAGAAAGCTGAAACTGGATCCCTTCCTTACGCCTTATACAAAAATCAATTCAAGATGGATTAAAGACTTAAACGTTAGACCTAAAACCATAAAAACCCTAGAAGAAAACCTAGGCATTACCATTCAGGACATAGGCATGGGCAAGGACTTCGTGTCCAAAACACCGAAAGCCATGGCAACAAAAGCCAAAATTGACAAATGGGATCTAATTAAACTCAAGAGCTTCTGCACACCAAAAGAAACTACCATCAGAGTGAACAGGCAACCTACAACATGGGAGAAAATTTTCACAACCTACTCATCTGACAAAGGGCTAATATCCAGAATCTACAATGAACTCAAACAAATTTACAAGAAAAAAACAAAGAACCCCAACAAAAAGTGGACGAAGGACATGAACAGACACTTCTCAAAAGAAGACATTTTTGCAGCCAAGAAACACATGAAAAAATGCTCATTATCACTGGCCATCAGAGAAATGCAAATCAAAACCACAGTGAGATACCATCTCACACCAGTTAGAATGGCAATCATTAAAAAGTCAGGAAACAACAGGTGCTGGAGAGGATGTGGAGAAATAGGAACACTTTTACACTGTTGGTGGGACTGTAAACTAGTTCAACCATTGTGGAAGTCAGTGTGGCGATTCCTCAGGGATCTAGAACTGGAAATACCATTTGACCCAGCCATCCCATTACTGGGTATATACCCAAAGGACTATAAATCATGCTGCTATAAAGACACATGCATACGTATGTTTTTTGTGTCATTATTCACAATAGCAAAGACTTGGAACCAACCCAAATGTCCAACAATGATAGACTGGATTAAGAAAATGTGGCACATATACACCATGGAATACTATGCAGCCATCAAAAATGATGAGTTCATGTCCTTTGTAGGGACACGGATGAAATTGGAAATCATCATTCTCAGTAAATTATCGCAAGAACAAAAAACCAAACACCGCGTATTCTCACTCATACGTGGGAATTCAACAGTGAAATCACATGGACACAGGAAGGGGAACATCACACTCTGGGGACTGTTGTGGGGTGGGGGGAGAGGGGAGGGATAGCATTGGGAGATATACCTAATGCTAGATGACAAGTTGGTGGGTGCAGCGCACCAGCATGGCACATGTATACATATGTAACTAACCTGCACAATGTGCACATGTACTGTAAAACTTAAAATATAATAATAAAAAAAAATTTAAAAAAGAAGAAGAAAAAAAAAGAAATAGCCTTGAATGCTATAAAAGAGGAAAAGCCTACAATAGCCTGTAGTGGTGAATCCCCGAAAATCTTGGTCTTGTAAGTGATCAAGGAGGGGTAAATTTATGATGAACTCTAAGGTCTTGAAATAGGGTTCTGTCATTTTTGGAGCCTACACTGGGCAATTTAAAAAGGAAGTATCAACTGAATTAAAAAGTCCACATAGAAAAATTATAATATCTACTAAATACTAATATAAAAATACTCTAAGAAGATAAGATCATAAAATTCTAGGGGGAAAATATTTTATACTAAGATTCAGACTCCTAGTGTCATGAAGATAAGTGGTAGAGAATTATAACTCATCTCTGGTCCCCCAGATTATTTTATCAGTATTAAACAGAAGTGAACATAGGCCAATACAAAACACACCAGTAAGTAAATTTGTGTAGGTGGTTGTTTTTCATGAACAACATATATTATGCAGCCACTGTGACGAAGGGTTTGTGAAAGTGTGAAATGTAAATGCCTTCTGCTGGGTAGTCATGCCCTTTTACATTTTACTGTATCTTTCACACCTTTCATAGACATGTCTTCATGTGCTGTCAGATATATAGTGCAGTATAAAATGCATTTGTATCTAGATCTATCACTTGTTGTATATCACATATCATATACTTATAAATAGATCTATTATCTCTGTGGCTTGGAGATATGCACCCATCATTACTCCAAAGTTGGTGTGAGTAGTACTGTTTTCAAAGGGAGAGATAACAGTGTATTAACCATTTATAAGGCGATGTCATTTTCTCAATGTCATCAAAGTCTGTATATTAAGAAATTTTAAAATAAAGAATACAAAGTAGAATATTAAAAAATATACAATGGAGAAAGAATATTTAAAATCACTAAAGTTTATTTCATGAGTTTTTATTATCATTACAGTTTGCTTCAAATTAATCAACTGACCTTTCCCACAGGCCAAGTTGATTTGCTTTAAGATTACAGTGAATCCACTTGTAAGTGTATGGAGACAGGGCTAAAGTGGTAACAGTCTCAAGTTTACTTTGTTTCTAGGAAAAGAACATTTCTCATGACTACAGAAACCTGACCAGGCTTCAGATACCGACTCTTCAGTTTTGACATAGCTGCCTTCACTTCTTTGTTTCTTAGCGTGTAGATTACAGGGTTTAAAATAGGCGTGAAGATGGTGTAGAATACAGCGAGGACTTTGTCAACTGAGTAACTGCTGAAGGGCCACACATAGATGAAAATGCATGGTCCAAAGAATAAAGTGACCACAGTGATGTGAGCAGTCAATGTGGAGCGGGCCTTTGCCATGCTTGCAGAGGAGCGATTACTAACTGTAACAAGTATTACAGTGTAGGAGACAACCAAGAGGAGAAAGGAACTCAGAGAAAGAAAGCCACTATCTGCAACTATTAGTAAGCTGACAACATAAGTGTCTATGCAGGCTAACTTGGTCACTAGAGGAAGGTCACAGAAAAAACTGTCTACCTTATTAGGACCACAAAATGGCAGATTAATAGTGAATGCCAACTGGCTAGTAGTATGGATGAAGCCCACAAACCAGGAAATGAGGACAAGCACAACACATACACGACGGTTCATGATTGTCATGTAGTGGAGAGGTTTGCATATAGCAACATAACGGTCATAGGCCATGGAAACTAGGAGCACCATTTCACTGCCAGTGAAGAGATGAACAAAGAAAATCTGGGCCAGGCAGGCATCAAAAGAAATAGTCTTGCGCTCAACCAGAAAGTCTGCAATCATTTTAGGGGTAGCAAAAGAGGCAACACATACGTCTATAAATGACAGGTTTGCAAGCAGAAAGTACATGGGGGTGTGAAGGCGGGAATCTGAGGTCACAGTGAGGATGATGAGAAAGTTGCCCAACAGAATTGCTAGATAAAGTAGTGAAAATGTAAGAAACAAGAAAGGTTGGAGCTCCCTTGAACTAGACAGTCCCAGCAACACAAATTCTGTCACCCGAGAATGATTTGTCTCATTCATCGATTTTGGAAGGGACTTAATTTCAGCTACCTGAATAGGAGAGAAACAGAGATCAGTTAATGAAGTGAGCATGGGTTTGATTTTCCAATTACACTTAAACTTTTCAGAATTCCAATTCCTATTCCTATGTATGTGTCTGGGTTTTCATGAGTTATTACAAGTTATACAGCTAGTACAGCTAAGTATGGAAGATTGCGTTAAAGGGGAGAGTTGTCAAGGAGATGTTCAACCAACTGGGATATGTAAATACATTCATTTAAGAAATAAAATCGACAATTTAAAAATGAATTTGAGCATCTGAAGTTTTTGCGACACTACAGAAATCAGTCTAAAAATCTACAGAGACAAAATCTAAACCAATTTTTTCTAAAGTAAATGATATAAAAATTTTTTGAACATCTACCACAGAGGAAGATAATTTCACAAACTTGATGACTAAAAAAGTTAGACACAGAAGAGTATACACTGTATTGGTCTATTTAAATGAAGTTCAAAAATGGCAAACTAAGGTGTAGAAAAACCTCCTAGCAGTTATCCTTAAGGGACAGGAAGTGGTCATGGGAGGGGCTTCTGAAGTGCTGGTAATATTCTTTCTTGATGTGGTTGATAGTTACATGGGAGTGTTTACTTTATGAAAACTTACTGAAATATGAACTTTTGCTTTTTTCACTTTTGTATATGTAAGTTGCATAATTATGAAAATTAAAACAAGAGAGAAAGAGAGACAGCATTAGATTTGCATAAGAGAGCTCACAGGAGAAATCATTGCCTTAAGTGATTATACCTTATTTCTTCTCTACAGTTAAAAATTATATAAACTAAAGTACAGAACCCTGGCAAAATTGAAAGGCCCCAATATTTTTGGAACTCTTTTATTATTCAGCTCTTCATGGAGTTCTACTTTATCATGAAATCTAGCACACTGGTTCCTTTCAATTAATCCCTGAAGCTATGAAGCTTCTTTAAACTTAGCCATTGGTGTTACTAACCATAGACATTTTATTGAGCTATGATTGATATTTCATTTGATGTGATGTGGCTTAAAAACTTATAAGTTATATTGCTTACTATAAATACTAATATAACTAATAAGTTATATTTCTTATTACTAAGGAATTCAGACCAGGAAAAAAATGATTTTTCTTTTCTATTCGGTTACTCTATATTCTATGTTATCAGAACTTTCTTCCTTTTGTTATTTTTATTTGTAGAAGCTATTTAGAACCTATAAAAGTTTTATGGAAAATAGGAAAAAATAAAATGTGAATTTTAAAGGAGCATTACATTATCTGATTTTGAAGAATCTTTCTCTACATCTTAATCAGGTCTTGGGAGAGGATGTCTTTTATTTCAATCATTTCTAACCACTTGCAATTTTTGATATTAATGTCTTCTTAGATCATAGCTGCAAATTGCTTAGTCTCTCTTTGGGTTAGACTGGAGGGTTTATTTATAAGAACAGAACATGTGATAAATAATTTTAACTCTCAGAAACCAAATTTAGAGTCACCTCTGTATTTCAAATCTCCAATTCTCCCCCCAAAAATACAAATTTTCTCCCTTATGTGCAGATAACGTGTTCCAAGAACTCCAGTGGATGCTTGAAACCACTGATAGTACTGAACCCTATATAAGCTATATTTTTCCTATACATGCATACCTAAGATAAAGTTTAATTTATAAATTAGGCACAGAGAGAGATGAACAGTAATAACTAACAATAAAATAAAAAAGTATAACAATATGCTGAAATAGCATTTATGTGAATGTGTTTCTTTTTTTTCTTTCTCTCGCTCTCAAAATAGGTTAATATTTTTGGACCACAGTTTACCTGAGGTAACTGAAACTGCTGAAAACAAAACCATGGATAAGGGAGGACTCTTGTGTTATCACAGATTATATCAAAACTATGGCTCTAGGCTTTTTGGAAGAGTTTAACAAGTGGAGCTTGAAGGTAAAGCAGGCTACAGAAAAAAATTATACAAATCTCTCTTTCTTCTCACTTCCCAGAAGTCCTGACCCTTCAATCCTGTGACATAAATACTGCATTGAATCCCTAAGGCATGAATGGAAGTAAAATCTAACAAAATCAGTGAATAGGAGTTCATAGGTACTCCATCAGAAAGAGCAAAGCCATAAGCACAAGGAATGAGTGTCCTAGAGAGACCCTCCAGTGCTGCAGCAGAGAGGGGCATCAGGAGGCATTTCTGAGCACAGAAACTTCCTGGTGTCTTTAGGCTAAGACACACAATCCAACTGTGTGAAAGACAGTCATAAGAATCATCCTCCCGATAGCTTTTCTGACTCTTCTGCAGAGCTCTATTGTTCCATTTTCGTCGGCTTCTTCAGGTGCTCAGAAAAGAAAAGACCCTGTTTTTCATGGAGAAAACATTGGGCAAATTGATTCAATCAAGAACTTTCTTAGTATATAAGATGAAACTGGTGGAACACATGAACTCTGAGCCTGTTTCTTACCTCAATCCATTCTTGTTTAGTTCACTTACTTTATATAAATTTAAATACCTGCTTTTCCCCAGGCACTGTGCTATGCACTGGTGATAAAGCAGTTAGGTTTATAACTTGTCTCCCTAAAAATTATTTGCTAATATTAATAACCCTTTGTTTATTTAGACAAGCTGATGAATTCACTTCCCTTTACCCCCAGTACATTCCCTATTAGGTAAAATGGACTGTCTTTTTGTTCCCAATAAAATCGCTGTACTGTAGTGAAAACAAAGCTATTATTTAAAAATGTTCTATGTTGTATCATTGGGTAACTGTGTGACACTGAGCAGTTCCTTTAGCCATTCAGGGACTATTCTCATCAAATATTAAATCTTGAGACTATTAACCTTAAAGAGACACTAAAAATATTTCTTAAAAGATTATGTAAATGAAAATTCTTTAACCAACTGTAATGACTAAGTATATGTATGCATTCTTAGTAATGTATTATTTTAGATCAGAAGAAGTAAATATTTTCTCATAATTTTACATTATGTGGTCTGACTCACACAATAATGAGTTTCCAATAAGTAGATGTGTTTATGTAAAGACCTTTTTTAAAAAAAATTCTTGAAAATTTGAAGATGGATTAATGTATGTATATAGGGCTGTGCTTGGCAAACCTCAGTTCCCTCCCATTTTAAATTCTGTCAAATGAATCTTGCCTCAATATTTCTATCTCGGATATTATGACTATAGATGAAGTGAAATAAATAGGTATCGTTTACAGGGGCCACCAAACTCTACCAGTTCAAATAGGTATCTTTCAAAAACTTGCTGATATTGCTGTTCCTCTGACCCTCCCACTCCAAATGCGGATCAGAGAAATAGCAGTCTCTCTATTATAGACTATATTGGAGACAAATGCTGGTGCATGGTCTTCAGAAGGATGCTGAAAAAACACTTTCACTTACCTAAGATGAAATGGAAAGTGTGGAGTTATCCTGTAATCTATAGTCATTAATGCTTGGGAAGAATTTCGTTGTTACTTCCACATCTCCTAAGAAAACAGAACAATCCCTCAGGAGATAAGTCATAAAGAATTTACTTCTAAACAAGACAGAAGTGGATTCAGGGTGTCTGTAGCTGAGTTGTCTTCAAGGAGGTGAGACAGGTCTGGGTGCTGTATCTTAATCTAAGTCTTAGGCAACTAGAGGAGCATTTGGAGCAGTCGGAAATCTGAAAGGAGAAAAAGAGTAGACTGAAAAGAAGAAATGCTGAAAACAAAACCTTCTGCTTCACAATTTTGCAAAGGATTCAGCCTCACTGGATCTATAAAACTGGAGAATGTTTTAGGAAGTACCATCAATAATAGTGATTTTTATATGATTTGGGATCTGTAAAGACTCTGAAGTAGTAGGAATATTGCATCATTTTATCAAAAATTTCATCAGGGAAGATTTTGGGTTTTCTTCCTTTCATCTGACTTTCCCTTGATTCAAAGTGTAGGTGATTTTTAACTTGCTTCTCACAGATGTAGTATATATATATATATATAATCATTATATAACTAAATCAAACATCTTGTGCAGTAGTGATATAATGAATTTACCATAATAGTAGTAATATTTAAAAATATATTTTAAGGAATTATACATGGGATATGCTTTTGTTCACAAATAGAATATATATCCAGCAAGAAATGTTGAATTTCATTAGTGGTTTATATTACTACTTTCTAGTCATAGATTAACAAGGACCATTCTAAACTATAAGCTTTAAAAACCTGAAGTTCAAATCAATGGAAGCTGTCCAAAGACATTACGGACTATCAAAAATGTATTAGCCATGTTGAGTACAATGTACACTACTTGTGTTTGTGGGTGATAGGTACATTAAAAATGTTATACTTCACTACTATATAATTTATCAATGTAACCAAAAACCTCTTGTATCCTAAAAGTTATTGAGATAAAAGAATATGTAATTTTTAAAAATTAAATAAATGTATTAGCCTAGGATATAGAAAATGTATTTTCCAATTCTATCTTTCACTAAATAACTTTATAATTGTAAGCAAATTACATACCCTCCCAGGTGCTCTGTGTTTCCTCAAAAAAGAGTAGAATTCCCTCTCCCAAACGCAGTCTCCGGTTTTTGAAAAACATGATCCAAAATGAGTAAGTCAATTCAAAGATAAGAATAATTATAAAATATTATATTGAAATTAAAGTATATCCAATCAAAAGGGTAAAACTCCTGGTTTTAGTAAAGTAATGCAGCAATCGCTCTTCAGAGTTAGGTATTGAGACAACAGTAAATAGGTAAAATGGGCACAGAATATTCCAAGATTAATTTAAAACAATATGGAGGATAATTGACTGTCTCTGGTCTCTGCTCTCTGTTCTGACTCAATCTCTGTCCTTGGCCTTAAAATATCAGCACCTACCCAGGAAAACAAAATTCACCGGGAGCCATTGGATGAGGGACAAAGATAGAGAATCCATGTTTTTCCAGACTTCAGTCTTCACCCTTTACACTCTGAAGTATCAGTATACTCAGCACACTGATAAAAGAAAAGCCATCACGATTATTACAAGCTAATTAGGAATTTGACGTCACTGGACTGTAGTGACCAAGAGACCCAGAGGAGAATTGTGATAGCAGAAATCACCTTAATCAGGGATAATTACATGAGACAATTTGTTTGCCCACAAGAATTATAGTGCATCACCTTGAGGATCTCACAAATGGAAGAAGCAGCAGGCCTAATGGAAATGCTTTGTTCTGTAAGAGATGTAACACTTTTTTAAAAAAGCAATGAGTAATTTTGTTAGCTAATTCTTTGTGCTTCCGAAGAGCTTTAGAAAAGCACTATTGGGAGTGTCAAAAATTGATGGGGAGTCATCACATGACTGTGCATATTACATGGCAAACACCTTGGCATTTTGACAGCTTCACAAGAGCCATATGCTTGGTTTCTAGGGCAAGGATTCTAGAGTAAAAAAGTGAAAGCTGCTTTATTAATACAATAGAAATGCTGTATCTATAGATTCTAGTAAAGAGACTCCAAATAATTTTGCAACATTTATACTTCTGAGTTCAAATAAAGAATTTGAGCATTAGTGGGACTCTAGGTTCATAACACAAAACTCAAGACTCTAGTACCATACAGTCTAGATGTGTCATGATCAAAACTCCCCTGTGCACCCCTTTACAGATAACCACTTCCCCTCCTCAAACACCTGGAAACCATTCATCTGTTTTCCATGCCTACAGATGTGCCTTTTCCGGAACATGAGACAAATGAAATTGTACAATGTGTAGCCTTTTCAACTGTCTTCTTTCATTTAGCAATATACATTCAAGATTCATTCTTCTTGTTGCATGGATTAATAGCTCATTCTTTTTTATATGGAATAGTATCCCATTGTATTTCTACCACAGTTTGTGTATCCATTTGTATATTGAAGGACCTCTTGGTTGCTTTTTCTCTGTTTTTGGTGATTATGAATAAAACTACTATAAACATTTTTTGTAGGTTTTTATGTTTATGTTATTTTTCAAGTCAGGTGGAAGATATGATTTGATAAGAAGAAATATTTGATTGTATCTATTTTAAACTCTGAGATTAGGTGCAAACAGATTAGGATTGGTATGTATTCATGATTGATTAAGCCCGTTATCATATGACATGCTTGTCTTTACTTTTGATTATATTTTTTCTTCTGAAATCTACAGAGTCAGATATTGATATGACTGCTTTAGCTCCTTTATAATTACTATTTGCATTGTATTGTATATCTTTGTTCATCTTTTTATGTTTAAGTAGTCTGTGTCTTTATATAAGTGGATTCAAGGTAGGCAGCAAATAGTTGGCTGTTGCTTGTATTGTTCATTCTAGCAATGTCTGCCTTTTAGTAGACTTCTTATACTATTTACATATAATGTAAATGATATGTTGGGTTTATGTCTACTACTTTTTTTTAATTTGGGACTTCCTTTACTTTCCATTTTTGTAGTAGAATTATATAAAACATGATATGTCTTGCTTTTGTTTGACTTACAAAGTCTTCATTTCACTTTCATTTTGAAGGATATTTTTCATACTTAAATGATTGTGTGGACTCTGTTGTTTTCATTCTATTTTTTTAACAATTCTAATCCTGTTTTATAATAAGTATTCAGTTATTCAAATCCTGGTTTTTCAGTATATGGTTGTTCTTTTATCCATGGCTACCGTAAGATATTTTCTGTATGACAAGTTTCCCATATGAATTGTGATATGTCTTCTTGTGATTTTCTTTTGATTTATCTCGCTTGAGGTTGGTAGAACTTCTTGACTTTTTTTATTATAACTTTCAATCAAATTCAGAACATTTTGGTCCCCATTTTATCCTTTCCTCTGGAACTCCAGTTACATATGTGTTAGGCCAGTTGGCATTCTCTTGCATATTGCTGTGACACTGTTCAATTTTTCCTTTCATATTTTTGTCTCTGTACTTTGGTTTAGAGATTTTCTATTGCTGTGTCTTCTAGTTTGCTGATAATTTCCTTTGTGGTGTCTAACATTTTTCACCTCATGAAATCTTGATGTTGTTAATATATTCCATTCCTCTCTTCATTCTGTTTATATTTTTTATTTATATACTTGAGCATACTTATGACAGCTCTCTTAAAGTTATTTTATTCTAATTTCCACATCTTGGTAATTCTGAGCTTATTTGAATCAGTTTCCAATTCTACTCATTATGATGTATATTTTTATGCTTTATTACATTTATTAATGGACACTAAAAATATTTCTGAGTGCTGGATTCTTTCTTTTCTTATTCAAAAGTAGTAGTCTTTGTTCAGTCGCAAAGTTACTTGTGGGCTAGGCTAATTATGTCATTTTATTTTTAAATATTTTAGGATGGGTTTAGAGTAGGCTTCTCTAAGCTACTTTAGCCTTAGTATTAAGGAATTATCTGATATTTAAGGCATTGCCCAGGATCGACTAAGTTCTTGGGTTTATTTTATTTTATTTTATGTTATTTATTTATTGAGATGGAGTTTTCACTCTTGTTGCCCAGGCTGGAGTGCAATGGCGTGATCTCGGCTCACTGCAATCTTCGCCTCCCAGGTTCAACCCATTCTCCTGCTTCAGCCTCCCACATAGCTGGGATTACAGGCAACTGCTACCAAGCCTGGCTAATTTTGTATTTTTAGTAGAGACGGGGTTTCTTTATGTTGGTCAGGCTGGTCTCAAACTCCCGATCTCAGGTGATCCACCCGCCTCGGCCTCCCAAAGTGCTAGGATTATAGGAATGAGCCACCCCGCTTTAGCCTTTGTGTACTCAGCTTACTATTCAATAACAACTCAAGTGGGCCCCATAGAAACTTCTGGAGAGTTTTTTTCTATGTAATTTTCCTGTTGTTGTTGTTGTTGTCCTGGATGTAGATTTTGGCCATCGCCAACTCTCTGAACTCCATTTTCTGGATTCTAACTGCCAACTCTCTGAACTCCGTTTTCTGGATTCTAACTCATGAAGTCAACTGTGCTCTGCTTTGAATTACCTTTGCTGCCCTGAGATGTGGAAAGTACCTCCATGGAGGAAACTGTGTTGATCATAATATTAATCTTATGTTTTATTCTCTCAAGGATCTTAGTCTTGTGTTGCATGTAGACTAATGCTTAAACACAAGGTAGTGATATATTTTATCCAGTTTTCCTATTGATTATGAAGCGAAATTAAATCCAGTAGTACCTCATGGCTGGAAGTGGAAGTTCATACTGTTTTTTTTAAATAAAAAATTCATGAATACTGTTTACTTCTCTTTTAAAATGATTTATAATTCATTTACCATGAAATTTATCCTTTTAAAGTGTACAATTCAGTAAATTTTATCATGTTAACAAGATTATGCCGCTATCACCACTGTCTAACTCTAAAACATTTTCCACAACCCCAAAAGAAACCCCATAACCATTAGCATTTACTTCCCATTCTCCCTAAATGCAGCCCTTGGATACCATCAAACTATTTTCTGACTCTTTGGAATTGTCTGTTCTGGACATTTCTAATAAGTGATATGACATAATAATAATGTGTCCGGCTTCCTTAACTTGGCATATTGTTTTTAAGTTTCATCCATGTTATGACATTTATCAGTACTGTATTCCCTCTTATAGCTATGTAATATTCCATTGTAAGGATATAGAAATTTTGTTTATTCATTCATCAGTTGATGGGAATTTGGGTTGTTTCCAGTTTTGATTGTCAATAGTACTGCTGCTGTGAACACTTGTGTACAAGTTTTTGGATAAACATCTTATATCTCTGAAATGAAATAAAAACCTATGAACTCTGACTAGAATTGGAATTTCTGGGGCATATGTTTCACTTTTTGGGGAACTACCAAACAGATTTCCAGAGTGGCTACACCAATTTACATTCTTACAAGCAATAGATAAGGAATTTAATTTCTTGACAATTTTGACAGCATTTGTTATCTTCCATTTTTTAAATTACTTTCAGCTATCCTAATGGTTGTGAATTGGTATATCATTGTAGTTTAAATTTCCATTTTATTAACGACTAATGGTGTTGAGCAATATTATGTGGTTACGGTTATGTGCATGTCTTGTTTGGAGAAAAGTTTATTCAAATCCATTGCCCATTTTTAAGTGGGTTATTTGTCTTTAGTTGTTATTTTTGAGAGTTCTTTACATATTCTGGATACGAGACCCATGTCAGACATAAGTTCACAATTTTTTTCATTTGGTGAGTTTTCTTTGAACTTTCTAGATTGTGTCACTTAAACCTCAACAGTTTTTAATTTTGATAAAATTAAATATCTATTTTTCTTTGGTTAGTTGTGTTTTAGGTGTCAAATCAGAGAAATTATTGCCTAATCCGAAGTCACAAAGATTTACGTATGTTTTGGTATGCTGTATTTTCATTTTCATCTTAAAGCATTTTATAATTTCCCTTGTAATTCTTTCTTTGGTCCTATGGATATTAGGAATATGTTGTTGAACTTCCACTATTTGTTTATTTTTCAAGTTTTATTGTGTTACTGATCTCTAATTTCATTCCATTGTAATCAGAAAACATAGTTTGCATGATTTTAATCCTTTTAAATTTAGTGAGACTTGGTTTAGGGCCTAATATATGGTCTATCCTAGAGAATGTTCTATGTGCACTTGAGGAAACTATGTATTCTATTGTTGTTTGGTGGAGTGTTTTATAAATATACTAAGTCTAGGTGACTTACAGAATTTTTAAAGTCTTTTATTTCCTTGCTGATCTTCTATCTTAGTGCTCTACTTAAAAGTATTAAAATTTTTTTGGTGAGTTGATGTCCTTTGTAGGGACATGGATGAAATTGGAAACCATCATTCTCAGTAAACTATCGCAAGAACAAAAAACCAAACACCGCATATTCTCACTCATAGGTGGGAACTGAACAATGAGAACACATGGACACAGGAAGGGGAACATCACACTCTGGGGACTGTTGTGGGGTGGGGGGAGCGGGGAGGGATAGCATTGGGAGATATACCTAATGCTAGATGACGAGTTAGTGGGTGCAGCGCACCAGCATTTCACATGTATACATATGTAACTAACCTGCACATTGTGCACATGTACCCTAAAACTTAAAGTATAATAGAAAAAGTATTAAAATTTTTGCCTATTATTGTCAAACTCTCTATTTCTCCCTTGAGTTACATAAGTTTTTTCTTTATGTATTTTAGGACTCTGTTGCCATTTAATGAAATAAATAAACACATACACATATGTGTACAAAATTGTTTAATCTTCTTGATAGGTTTATGCTTGTATCATTACACAATGTCCTTCTCTTAAGGAGAAGGGTATATCTCCTAACGCTATCCCTCCCCACTCCCCCCACCCCACAACAGTCCCCAGAGTGTGATGTTCCCCTTCCTGTGTCCATGTGTTCTCATTGTTCAATTCCCACCTATGAGTGAGAACATGTGGTGTTTGGTTTTTTGTTCTTGCGATAGTTTACTGAGAATGATGATTTCCAATTTCATCCATGTCCCTACAAAGGACATGAACTCATCATTTTTTATGGCTGCATAGTATTCCATGGTGTATATGTACCACATTTTCTTAATCCAGTCTATCATTGTTGGACATTTGGGTTGGTTCCAAGTCTTTGTTATTGTGAATAGTGCCGCAATAAACATACATGTGCATGTGTCTTTATAGCAGCATGATTTATAGTCCTTTGGGTATATACCCAGTAATGGGATGGCTGGGTCAAATGGTATTTCTAGTTCTAGATCCCTGAGGAATCACCGCACTGACTTCCACAATGGTTGAACTAGTTTACAGTCCCACCAACAGTGTAAAAGTGTTCCTATTTCTCCACATCCTCTCCAGCACCTGTTGTTTCCTGACTTTTTAATGATTGCCATTCTAACTGGTGTGAGATGCTATCTCATTGTGGTTTTGATTTGCATTTCTCTGATGGCCAGTGATGATGAGCATTTTTTCATGTGTCTTTTGGCTGCATAAATGTCTTCTTTTGAGAAGTGTCTGTTCATATCCTTCACCCACTTTTTGATGGGGTTGTTTGTTTTTTTCTTGTAAATTTGTTTGAGTTCATTGTAGATTCTGGATATTAGCCCTTTGTCAGATGAGTAGGTTGTGAAAATTTTCTCCCATTTTGTAGGTTGCCTGTTCTCTCTGACGGTAGTTTCTTTTGGTGTGCAGAAGCTCTTTAGTTTAATTAGATCCCATTTGTCAATTTTGGCTTTTGTTGCCATTACTTTTGGTGTTTTAGACATGAAGTCCTTGCCCATGCCTATGTCCTGAATGGTAATGCCTAGGTTTTCTTCTAGGGTTTTTATGGTTTTAGGTCTAATATTTAAGTCTTTAATCCATCTTGAATTAATTTTTGTACAAGGTGTAAGGAAGGGATCCAGTTTCAGCTTTCTACGTATGGCTAGCCAGTTTTCCCAGCAGCATTTATTAAATAGGGAATCCTTTCCCCATTGCTTGTTTTTGTCAGGTTTGTCAAAGATCAGATAGTTGTAGATATGTGGCATTATTTCTGAGGGCTCTGTTCTGTTCCATTGATCTCTATTTCTGTTTTGGTACCAGTACCATGCTGTTTTGGTTACTGTAGCCTTGTAGTATAGTTTGAAGTCAGGTAGTGTGATGCCTCCAGCTTTGTTCTTTTGGCTTAGGATTGGCTTGGTGATGCGGGCTCTTTTTTGGTTCCATATGAACTTTAAAGTAGTTTTTTCCAATTCTGTGAAGAAAGTCATTGGTAGCTTGATGGGGATGGCATTGAATCTAATACACCAACAACAGACAGACAGAGAGCCAAATCATGAGTGAACTCCCATTCACAATTGCTTCAAAGAGAATAAAATACTTAGGAATCCAGCTTCCAAGGGACGTGAAGGACCTCTTCAAGGAGAACTACAAACCACTGCTCAATGAAATAAAAGAGGATACAAACAAATGGAAGAACATTCCATGCTCATGGGTAGGAAGAATCAATATCGTGAAAATGGCCATATTTATGTATTTTACATTTATGTATGCCTTTACCTTTATTAGTCCTCTTTATTTCTTCATATGTATTCAAGTTCCTGTCCAGGACTTTTACTTCAACCTAACGGGCTCTTTTTCATATTTACTGTTAAGAACCAAACTACTTTTCTTTAATAAATGTTCCCTGGGTTGCTGTAAGCCTTTCTTTAATCTCCAGGACATGGAAACAGTGGCTCTGTACATTTTTGTCAATTTTTCATTTCTTTATGGAAGAGAGATTTTAGTTTAGCTCCTTACTTTATCATTTTTGGTGGCGTAACACTCTATTTTGTAGGGTGTTTTTTCTTTTACCACTTTTACCACTTTTACTGGATAATAAAATTTTCAGTAGAAAATAAATCATTCTACAAAAACACACATGGACTTGTACGTTCATCACTGCACTATTCACAATAGCAAAGACATGGAATCAACCCAGGTGTCCATCAGTGGTGTAATAGATTGGATTTTTAAAAATGGTAAATATACACCATGGAATACTATGCAGCTATAAAAAAGAATAAAATCATGTTGTTTGCAGCAACATGGACAGAGCTGAAGGCCATAATCCTAAGCAAATTAACTCAGGAACAGAAAACCAAGTACTGCATGTTCTTACTTATAACTAGGAGTTAAACATTGAGCTCATATAAATATAAATATGGTACCAATAGACACTGTGGACTACTAGAGGGTGAAAAGGGAGCTTGGTTTAAAAACCACCTATCAGGTACTATGCTCACTACCTGTGAGATCCATACTCAGTATGTGAGGTTTGGAGTATGGATCTCATCACATGTGTGAACATCACACAAGATTCCCCTGTAACAAATCTACACATGTATCCCCTGTATCTAAAATAAAAGTTGAAAAGAAAAAAAAATTTCCAGGGATTTTGATGATCAGATAAATCTGATAACCACTCAACTAGTTGGCCTCTAAAGCCCTTTTGAATTAGATGTGCTGTAAACCTCACCCCCTCGCCTCATGTGCTGTGAACCTCACCTCCTTCTACTTTATGTTTACATTTTTGGCTTTTATGTTAAAATTATTTTTGCCTTCTGAGTTGATATTTCAAATTAGTGGAGTAGATAACAGTGTCATTCTTAGATAGCATTGTGTGCTCATGGCTGATATTAAACTTTTCAGCCATATATACTTTTTATATTCTCATTTATGAAAGTTTTCTTTACAACAATAATTATTATTTTTAAACATTTTTGCACCTATTGAAGTAACTGTATATATGTATGTATATATTATATATACAGTTTTTCTTTTATTCTGTTAACACAGTGAATTGTATTAAATTATAATCAAATGTTCATTCATTCAGTTCATCATCAACATTGCATTGCTTGTAATCTCAAATGGATACTATTTTATTATTCTATTTTCCTGAATTTGTATTGCTCTGTTTTTAAAGGAATTTTGTATTTTTGTTTTGAGTGAGATTGGCCTATAATTTTTCCTTCTTATATGACCCTTTTCAAATTTTGAAGTCAGAATTATTCTAGCTCATTATGTGAGTGGAGCAGCATTTTCTCAGAAAGAGGAAACAATGTCAGTCTGTTTCAGATGACATTGTATTAATTTCTTAATTTTAATTTTCAATTTTTGTGGGTAGATAGTAGGTGTTCAGATGACACTCTTGCAATTATAGAGATTGGCCTATAATTTTTCCTTCTTATATGACCCTTTTCAAATTTTGAAGTCAGAATTATTCTAGCTCATTATGTGAGTGGAGCAGCATTTTCTCAGAAAGAGGAAACAATGTCAGTCTGTTTCAGATGACATTGTATTAATTTCTTAATTTTAATTTTCAATTTTTGTGGGTAGATAGTAGGTGTTCAGATGACACTCTTGCACTGAGAAAATCAACAGTTTCTTTTCTCCTTATGACTTGCTTTACCCATTTCTTCATGAGGTTATATTTTCTACAGTTCATCATGTCCAATATACATATATATATGCATTTAATTTTATATTACAGAATTAGGGAAGAAATTATTCAAGATAGACTCCTAGAAATACAATTATCAGCTCATGAATATGGACATAATTTGATAAATACAACAAATTGCTTTCTAAAAGTTGTTCAGTAATTTTTGACCAAATAGAGCTTCCATGTTTTCAAAGTTTCCATCTTATTCAGTAATATCCTTTTGTTTTACTCTTTATTAATCTAATAGGGGTCCATTTTTATATCTATTAGATAAATTTTTTTGCTACTTTTGTTTTCTATTTGTATATCTTTAAAAAATATTCTACTCATAACATTTGACTCACAAAACTTTATAAGTAATAAAATAAGTCTGAGAGAGAAGGTTAAATTCTAAAAACATATAATAAGTAAGAGAACATATGCGAATGTTCTCTTGGTATGAGTCTTGGCTATGTGTCTTGATTTTAACCTGTTAAGAGATATTAACACACCTAAAGAAAGACTATATTCAGCCCCAATTACATGGATAAATAACAGTGGGAGTAATTAAGATAATGGATAACAGTGACTATCTCAACATTGTTAAGGTAAATATTTTTCTAACAAGCTTTCAGAGTCTGGTAATCTCACACATGCCAATCAAATAACCAAAACTTTTCAATTTAACACAGATTTATCAAACCACTCCCAAGTAACCTGACTTCTGTTCTAATCATGATGCTTTGGTTAATTAATTTCACAAACAATTTTTAATGTAATTTGACAAATTTCTTCTTCAAATTTCTTGCAATTAACAATTTGGGGTTTCTAGTATGACTGTAAGTATGGGGTCAAAACTTAAAACTGGCACAATTCATTAAGTTAATGTCACTTATCTGATTTTCTTGTGGTTTGCCAGTAAATGTCTTCTCCTGGCCATGTAATTCTGCAACCCTTATAAAGATCAAGTCCTTTTTCATTATACATTTCTGTGATTTTCTGCTCTTTAATATGCAATCACTTCTACAAGGCCAAAGGTATTTCTTCATCTCTTTTATGTGTACACATATTCTGATATAAGTTAAATGTTAAAAATTGCTCACATGCATTGAGTTGCTTTGGACAAAACTGAGCATTAACACACTGGGATTATTAGGTTGGTGCAAACAAATTGCGGTTTTTGCAACTACTTTTAGTTGTGAAAACTGCAATTACTTTTGCACTAACCTAAAAATTCAGTGTGTGTTTTATTATATATTCTACTTGCTTTTATTATCTGTTAATAAACATTTTATTGCTGTCCTGATAAGCTTAAAAGCTTTTATGGAACAAGGGCCTATGACTTTTGCCTCTTTACTTAGATAGCTGGTACTGCCCGTTATAATTCTATTGACAGAGACCTTTAATCGATGTCAGTTTAGTAAAGTAGCACCCAATGAGGTAATTCCACACGTGGAAAACTAAATGCAAAAACAAGATCAGATTGTTACAGAGTGCAATGACCCACATAAGCTAAGACTTAGAGATGGACAATCTAGTTTTTCACTGGCTTCCAACCTCATCACTCCAAATGCCACATTTGTAAAAAGCCAAGTGTAGGAATCACCTGAATATCAATTGCTCTGGGTAGCGTATCCTTTTTATGACACTTGCTGCATGTGCTTGCATGTTAAACTTTTGATACATTAACAACTATGGTAAAATATAGGACAATATTTGCCTTAGGGACTCACAATCTATTTTAAGTAATAAAAATAAAACACATAATCACATCTTTAGTTCAAAAATTACAAGTTTGAATTGAAAGCTATCATAAACAGAATAAACTCTTCAAGCTCGAATTATATGGTGCAGTGATGACAGTGCCAGAGTCTGTGGCTGATAAAAGACTGGATCAATCATGCGATGATCCTCTT